>NC_066539.1:11386240-11478740 GCF_024679095.1 Eriocheir sinensis
TTTGGATAAGTTATAAGTGCTCACATGGATCGTAGGGCAGCAACCTTACCTTAAATTTAGTATGACCAGAGGTATTTCAAGACGCAATTAACTACTTGATTCCTTCTTATTAGATGTTGACTTACCTAACTGGCATGTCAACACAGTAGAGGTGAAAGTACAATTTGCTGGATTTTTCAACTCTAGGCTTTAGGAACCCAGCGTGTGTGTGTGTGTGTGTGTGTGTGTGTGTGTGTGTGTGTGTGTGATGACTAGTCGGACAGCTTCCCACCTTCCTGTCCTCCCTCACACACACACACACACACACACACACACACACACACGCACACTCCCTTTCTCCATCCCCTCCTCTCGTCCTTCCCTCACCTGCCTTCCCTTTCTCCTTTCCTCCTTCACCCAGCCTCCCATTCTCCGCTCGCCCGTCACCCAGCTACCCCTTCTCCACTCCCCCACCCATCCTCTCATTCTCCATCTCCCTCCCTCTCCCAGCCTCCCCCCCACCTCTCCCCCCTCGTTCCCCACCCCGGGCCAGTATAATCCACCCTTTCAGTGGCAAATAAACAGCTTGGTCTGACACACATGGCCGCTGCGCTTCACTTAACGTCCGCCTCACCTCGTCCACCTCCACCACTGACTGTCACTCCACCACCAGCTCCACCACCACTAGTACAGAGCTGTCACCCCACCGTTAACCACCAACTACAACAACCAGACCACCATCAACCACACATTTCGTCCACCTCTCATAATTCACCACCATCGACTGTCACTCCTTCAACAACCACCGCCACCAGAAATAACACTCACCACACCATCCACCACCATCACCACCATAGAGCTATCATCACTTCACCACCAACCACTACCACCACCACCACCACAGACCTCTCACTCCACCACACAACCCACCACCACCCCCACCATCGCTTCCACCACTACCAAACTCACACTTCTAAACACTGAACTTTGGAATGCTCTCACAAAATGCAGTTCTCCTAAGGGCTTTCCGGCGTCGGTGTTGCAGTAAGGGCGGCGACGGCTATCTGGCAACACTGTCCCGGGAACGTGCTGTGACCATTGAGTTCAGGGGGAAGGGGGGCTGGGGGTAGGGAGGGGGGAGGTTAGGAACAGCTGAGAGGAAGGGGGGCGAGGGGGAAGGGAAGGGGGGAGGATAAACCACATGTGCCTGACGACCCCCCGCGGCCTCTCCACCCAGCAACTACCTCCTCCACCCTTTCCTCCGCCCCTCCTTCCCTCCCTCCCTCCCTAGTACCTTGCATTACCTCATTCTCACCCCACCCCCCTATCGGCTCCCTCCTCCTCCTCCTCCTTCTCTTCCTCGTCCTCCTCCTCCTCTTCCTCCCCACCCGAATACTCTCTACATCCCTTTCCTGCCTCCTCTTGTAACATCCTCTTCCTCACTCTCCTCTTCTCTCTCTCTCTCTCTCTCTCTCTCTCTCTCTCTCTCTCTCTCTCTCTCTCTCTCTCTCTCTCTCTCTCTCTCTCTCTCTCTCTCTATCGATCTATCTATCTTTTTATCTATCTATCTATCTATCTATTTATCTATCTACACATCATCACTAGTCCTTCATCCCTGCCGCATCCGTCACCATCATTCTTCATCACAAAACATGCTACATCCTTCTTCTCGCGTTCCCTTCATCCTCAGACAACACTATGCAGCCTATGTGCCTTCTCTCTCTCCGTCTCTCTCTCTCTCCTCTCCTCTCCTCTTTTCTCCCTTTGACCCCTCCACAGAATTATTAACCATACATCTTTCTCTGCTTCCATTCCTATATTTATTTCTCTTCGATTCTAGCTTTCTTGTTCTTCCCTCCGTTCTCCTCTTTCCTCCCTCCCTCTCTCTTCTCCTCTCTCCCTCCTCCCCTATACGAATTTCCCTTCTATGCATCTTCTCTCTCCCTTCCTTCTCCCCTTCACAAAGTTCTCCTATGTACACTTTCTCCTTCCTTCCTTTCTCCCCTCTACCAAATTCTCCTACATAAGTCTTCTCTCTCCTTCTCTCTCTTTCTCCTCTCTCATACATATTTCTTTTCTCTCACCTTCTCTCACTCTCTTCTACTTCTCTTCGTTTCCTTCTCATTTTTTCCCTCCGTTCTCTCCTTCCCCCCCCTTCCTCCGTCTCTCCTCCTCCATACAAATTTCTCTTCTGTAAACCTTTTCTCTTCTGCTGTAAAAAAAAAAAAACTCGCTCTCTCCTTCCCCATCTACCCCTATGTCTATCCGTTTCTCGCTTCCTTGTCCTCTCCGTTCTTTCCCACCCCGCCTCTCTCCCCCGGCAAGGTGTTTCCACATTTACAGGTGACGTGCCCTTACCTGTGATGGATGACGGAGGTTGGAGGGGCGGAGAAGCTCTTTGCCCCACGTGGAGGAGGTCTTGGGGAGGGGAGGGAGAGGTAGGAAAGAAGGGGGAGGGTGAATGAAACAGGAGAAAGAGGAAGGGAAGGAGGGAGAAAGTGGGGGTGTTTTTTCCTTGTTAAATCATGTGAGTTCTCATATTTAACGTCTTCTCCTCACTACGAGTTTCCACGACGACCTACACACGTCCCCTTCCTCCTCCTCCACCCCCTCCCCGAACTCCTCCTTCTCCTTCACCTCCTCCGCGCGTGGCATATGGCAAACAGATGGTGGTATGGTTGGGTGTTTGGGTGTGGGTGACAACAGTGCCGGAGGTGTAGGTGGTGGCACTGGTTGGCATTGGTGGTGGTGGTGGTGGTGGTGGTGGTGGTGGTTTTTTGTATAAAGTTGAATTTGGGGAGAGTTCTTTGTGGTTGCAGTGTGCCTTTGTGTGTGTGTGTGTGTGTGTGTGTGTGTGTGTGTGTGTGTGTGTGTGTGTGTGTGTGTGTTTGTAATGTTTGTAGCAGTTGCAGTATCAGGTGTTATTTTTGTTACGGTAAATACATCATCTCAAAAATAATGAAGTAAAAAAAAAGAAAAGAAATCCCGCTAATCACTGCGCCTATAAAGAAAATAAAAATAGAAAGCCAAAAAGATAGGTCAGTTTCGGATGGAGAAACGATGAATGTGTTTATATAAATCTTTACCGAGGATGATGATATTTGAGGCAGTGGGAATATTGAAACTGCGTAATGATATATAGCTGAAACAGTCTAGCGAACTCCCTTCCCTTCCCAAATCAGCTTATCTATTTATCTCCTCTTTCCTCCCTCCTTTCCTCCTCTTGCCATCTATTTTTATATCACTACAACCTTCACATGCTAATTTATGCTCCTCTTCATCTTCTGACTTAGGAATCTGCCCCACTCCTCCCCCCCACTCTTCCTCCCCACTCTTCCTCTCTTCCATCATCCTACCCAGCAACCATCCTTTTTGCCATTCTTTTTCTTTGGCTATCACACTCTGTTACCATCTTTCCCTGTATCCTGTCTCCATTTATCCTATCTCTCTTTATCCTACTCCGTTTTTTTATCCTATTCTGTTTCCATCCTTCCCTGGCCTTTCTCTCTTGTTTATCCTTCTATGTCACAGTCCTTCTCTACATCCCTTCCTCCTTTTTTTTTTATCCTATTCTCTTACTATCCTTTCCTGCTCCCTTTTCCTCTTTCTTTTCCTGCTTCTTTTACAATCCTTCCCTGCCCCCCATCCTCTTCTCTATCCTACTCTGTTTACATCCTTTCCACATCCTATACCCAGCTTCATCTTTCTCCATTCCACTCGTCCCTGTTCTCTCCTGTCCTACCCCATCCTTATCCTATCTCAACCCTGTGTCCTATCCTCACCGTAGCCATGTGTCCCATCCTCACTCACTGTATCCATATCCCATTCTCACCTACCCTATCCACGTGTATCCCATTCTTGCCTACCGTATCCCAAGATCCTGTATGTCCCGTAATCGCCTATCGTATCCATGTCCTATCCTCGACTACTGTGCCCACGTGTCCCATCCCCGCCCGTCCCAAGCCCCAGATTTACGGGCGGAGGGCGTCGCCTTATTCCCATGTAATCTGATAAGGAACTCGGTGCTCGAAGCGCTGCGGGATTATGATCGTCCCTCAAGCTTAGCCGGAATGATCACGGGGAGAGGGGGGAGAAAGGGGAAAGAGTAGGGGGATGGGGGAGGGGGTGTAGAGAGAGAAAGGAGGGTACAGAGAGAGATTGAGAGGAGGAGGGAAGACAAGAGAGAAAAGAGAACAGGTAGTGAAGAGAAAAACAAAACAAAAAAGGAGAGGAGAGGAGAAGAGGGGAGAGGAGAAAAGAGAAATAGAATGAAAAGAAAAACAAAAGAAAAAGGAGGGGAGAGGAGAAAAGAGAAATATAATGAGAAGAAAAACAAAAGAAAAAGGAGGGGAGAGGAGAAAAGAGAAATATAATGAGAAGAAAAACAAAAGAAAAAGGAGGGGAGAGGAGAAAGGAGAAATAGAATGAGAAGAAAAAACAAAATAAATGGGAGATAGAAGAAGGGAAGAGAAGAGGAGAGAAGATAGACAAAGAATTGAGAAAAAAGAAAAGGAAATGAAAAGAAAAAGGAGAGAAGAGAAGACAGGAGAAAAGGGGAGGAGAAAAGAGAGAAGAGAGAGCGAGAGAGAAACAGACAGACAGACAGAGGGGTTATATAATGGGCCTGAAATCCGAGCTGGCAATGCACGTGGAAAACCAACCGCTGAGAGAAAAATCACATGCGAGCCAGCGAACCGATGAGCTGATAGACAGATACAATCACGCGCCGGTCAGCCGGGGAGCGAGGAATCAAAACATTATGGGGAGTGCAATAGAGAAAAAGGAAAAGCCACATGTATTTCCCACTTTCTCCCTCCTCCTCTGCATCCCTCTCTACCTTCTCCTCGTCTTCTTCCTCCTCCTCCTCCACTTCCCCTTTCTAACATATTATGGGAAGTGAAATGAAAAATAATAATAATAATAATAATAATAATAATAATAATAATAATAATAATAATAATAATAATAATAATAATAATAATAATGATAATAAAAGAACCATATGAATTTCCAACACCCTCTCTTCTCCTTTCCCTTCCTCTCTTCCTCCTCCTCCTCCTCCTCCTCCTCCTCCTCCTTGTCTTCCTCTTCCTCTTGTTTGTAACAAGCTACACTAACTATCTAATCAAAGGTGGAAGATGAAGGACAGCAAAGGCGAAGGCTCCTCCCCACCCCCCATCCCTCCAGCCAAAGCTGGCAGGAAAGGAAAAAGAACCATGCAGCATGGAAAAACTGCATGGAATTTATGTAGGAACTACCATTACTGCTACCACTAACCGGGCGATAAAAGCGGACAAGGACACCAGTATTCCAAAGAACTTAACGTTATTACGACAATGAGTAATATCTTAGTTGTTGAATCCAACCAGCAACTAAGATGATAGATAATTAGTAACTTCAACAACCTCGTAAGGACCACCAGGTCTGCTGTTGTTTGTTCTTCCTTTGTGTTCTTTTGTGTTCCTCCACTTTCTCTTTTTCAAACATTATTCGAGTGAAATAGAAGAAAACTTATGAATTTCCCACACTCTTCCCCCTCTTTCTCCCCCTCTCCTGCTCCTCCTCTTCCTCTTCCTCCTCCTCCTCCTCGTCTTCCTCTTCTTCCTCCACTTCCTCTTTTTAAAACATTATGGGAGTGAAATAGAAGAAAACGTATGAATTTCCCACACCCTTCCTCCTCCTCCTCTCCTTCCTCCTCTTCTCCTCCTCTTCTCCTCCTCTTTTTTTTTTTAAGGTTATAGGAAGAAGAGAAAGTGGGATAGTGGAGAAGATACAGTTCCGTAATAAATAAAAATAAAGATAAACAAAATAATTAAATAAAGGATAATAAATAAAATAGAAATAAACATAAGAAAATAAAAATAAAAAGAGAAGATGCAGTTGAGGAAAAGGAAAGACGGTAGGAGAGGAGTGGGTTTTTTCCTCCTCCTCCTCCTCCTCCTCCTCCTCCTCCTCCTCTTCCTCTTCCTCCTCCTTCCGTTCCTTTCCTTTAACTTCTGTGTAAAGAATCTGACACGGTTTAACTCACTCATCTCCCTTTCCGTTCTGTATCCTCCCCCTCCCTCCTCCCCATCTCCTCTTCCTCTCCCCTTCCTCCCTCCCCCTCCATACCCTCCCCCTCCCCTTCTCTCCTCCCCATTCATCCCATTTCATGCTTCCCGTCCTCTGTGCCCTCCTCCTCCTCCTCCTCCTCCCCTTCCGCATGTTCCTCTTCCTCCTCTTCCTCTTCCTCCCTTCATCGCTTTACCTCTCTCTCCCTTCCTTCTTTTATTATTTCCTCCACTTTACTCCCTCTCTCCCTCTTTTCTTTCTTATTCTTTTTTGTTTTTTCTCTCATTCTTTCTTTCCTTGCCTTCTCTCTCTCTCTCTCTCTCTCTCTCTCTCTCTCTCTCTCTCTCTCTCTCTCTCTCTCTCTCTCTCTCTCTCTCTCTCTCTCTCTCTCTCTCTCTCTCTCTCACACACACACACACACACACACACACACACACACACACACACACACACACACACACACACACACACACACACACACGCACACACACACACACACACACACACACACACACACACACACACACACACACACACACGCGCCCCCAGTCCCACAGTAGTGTAGGGGGCAACCACAAAACTCCGGGAGGGGGGTGGGGGGAGGTGGGGGGAGTGGGGAGGGGGGCGTGGGAGCGGCAGGTGTGGTGGAGAGGAAGTTAAAGGCCAAGGCTGTGGTGAGAGAGAGAGAGAGAGAGGAATGGGAAAGATGACTGATGGAGAAGGAAAAAAAAAATTAATAAACGAACCTAAGCAAGTAATATTTTCGCTTGCTTCTATTCCTCCTGTCCTGTGTGTGTGTGTGTGTGTGTGTGTGTGTGTGTGTGGAACTACCTACCAACTATAACCTTCCTCCCTGGTCTCTCTCTCTCTCCTTCTCCTCCCCCTCTTCATCCTCCTCCTCCTCCTCCTCCTCTCGGCACCTCCTGCGGCGAGAGGCTGCGGTCACACTCAAGCTGTAACTGGAGAAAACATGTTACTCGGTCGCACACCACATCACGACTCCTCCTCCTCCTCCTCCTCCTCCTCCTCCACTCCTCCACACTGCTCCACACGTCGGTCCCACTTCCCCCTCCTACTCTATTCCACTCCCTGACTCTTACTCCTTTCTCTCTTTCTCTCTCTTTCTCTTCCACACACAAGCCTCCCTTTTCCATTCTTCCATTTTTATCCCTTTCTCTTTTCATTACATCTTCCTTTTCCTATCTTCTCTCCCTCACCTCCTCTATTCCTTACTCTCTCTTACTCTCATCCCTTCCTCCCTGCTCACCTGCCTCTTCTAACCTCCCTTCCTTCCTCTATTTACCTGTCTACACTCCTCTCTCTCTTCCTTCCCCAAATTACGTCCCTCTTCCTTCCCCAACGCAGCTCCCCCTCTCCATTTCTTCCCTATCAATGCCTCTCTCTCCCTCTCTTCTCCCCTCATGCCTGTCTCCCTCCTTCCCTGCTTCCCTCCCCACTAAAACCTTTCTCTGTTTTTCTCTTCCATTCTCACCTGTTTCTTATCTCTCTCCCTTCCTCCCCACTAACTAACAAGCACTATTCTCTCTCCTTCTCCCCCTTCCCCACATCCTTCATCTCCCCTTCCTCCCTTCATCCCCACTATCTCCTCTCTCTCTCTCTCTTTCATCCCCATCACCTTCATCTCTTCCCCCCTCTGCCTCGTCTCCTCCCTTCCCCCCATCCCCACTATAACGAACATCTCCCTACTTCTCCCTCTTCCCCACCTGCTACATCCCTCACCCTCCCCTCCCCCCTCCTCCCCTTACATGCCGCCTCCTCGCTTGGCTTCCCCTAACAGCGCCTCCCAGCCACGATTCCCCACACGCCTTACAGCTTCCCTTCCCACATTCATCCTCGCCTCCCCACGCACATTGCCGCGAAGCACACCCCGTCCACCTCCCCTCCCTTTCTTTCCCCACCCACCCCACCCATCTCCCTCCCCTCCACCACCACCACCTTTTCACCCCTCCCTCCCCACTCCCCATTCATTAATATACTCTCCACTGCCTTCCCACATCCTCTCCTCTACCTTCCTCTCCCCTCCCACTATGATATACTCCCCTACCCATCACATTTTCGCCCCTCTCCCCACAGCCCCTTCCTCAACCCCTTCCCCAATCGGTCTCCCGGCAAGTCCCCTCGCTCCCCCCATGCCTCCCCACAGTACACTCAAAACGTCCCCTGCCCTCAATATGCTACAATGCCTCACCGTTCTTCCCCACGTCTCCCCATGCCTTCCCCACGTCGCCACACTCCCCTCCCCACTTCATCCATCTCATTCTCCCCATGTCATCTCAGTCCTAACGTCATCTCTTCTCATCCCTCTAACCTTCATCTCACTCCTACCCACATAATCTCACTTTCATTCATGTTACTCTCAACTTCATCCCTTTCTCATCCCACTATATCCACGTCATCCCACTCCATCCTCCATCCCATTCTCTTCCTTACGTCATCCCTTTGTTATCCTACTCCTTTATCCTACTTTTTTGTTCGCCTCTCTCCTCCTCATTCTATTCCTCTCATCACATCCCCAGGCTTCCCCACGACCCTCCTGCCCACATCTCCATCCCTCCTCCCCACTCCCTCATCCCCATCCTCCCCACGCCCCTCCTGCCCACTTCTGCCCACACCTCCATCCCCCCTCCCCACTCCCTCATCCCCATCCTCCCCACGCCCCTCCTGCCCACTTCTGCCCACACCTCCATCCCCCTCCCCACTCCTCTTCCCCATCCTCCCCACGCCCCTCCTGCACACTTCTTCCCACACCTCCATCCCTCTTCCCCACTCCCTCATCCCCATCCTCCCCACGCCCCTCCTGCCCACTTCTGCCCACACCTCCATCCCCCCTCCCCACTCCCTCAGCCCCATCCTCCCCACGCCCCTCCTGCCCACTTCTGCCCACACCTCCATCCCCCCTCCCCACTCCCTCATCCCCATCCTCCCCAAGCCCCTCCTGCCCACTTCTGCCCACACCTCCATTCCCCTCCCCACTCCCTCATCCCCATCCTCCCCAGGCCCCTCCTGCCCACTTCTGCCCACACCTCCATTCCCCTCCCCACTCCCTCATCCCCATCCTCCCCACGCCCCTCCTGCCCACTTCTGCCCACACCTCCATCCCCCCTCCCCACTCCCTCATCCCCATCCTCCCCAAGCCCCTCCTGCCCACTTCTTCCCACACCTCCATCCCCTCCCCACTCCCTGATTCCCATCCTTCCCACGCGTCCTCCCAGCGCCTACCACTCCTCCTCTCTACGTCCCCTTCCCCACTCATACCCCTACCCCCCCCCACATCACCCCACCCCCGCTGTACACATCCAGCAGATTCATGTATCGCCGGACATACGCTCGGCGCCTGTACACGGTAACACCCCTCCGTCATGCTACACACACACACACACACACACACACACACACACACACACACACACACACACACACACACACACACACACACACACACACACACACACACACACATTTTTCTTATCTTTTGTACACTTCTTTATTTATTTTATACGTTTCTTTTTTCTTCTTTTTCCTCTACTTCCTCCTCCTCCTCATCTTCTATTTATTCTTATTCTTTTTCTTCCCTTTTCTTCTTCTTTTTCTTCTTCTTCTTATTATTATTATTATTTCCCTCCAATGACAATTACCACAGACATCGATAATTATTATTTTTTTTTTTTATATAAGACGCAGCCGGCGACCGCACAGCCCACGTGACCTCGACGGGCGGCCGCGACAGAGAGAGATAGGCAGACAGACAGACAGACAGACAGACAGACAGACAGATCCTTTTATCACATTTCTCTTCCTGGTGATGCATAATGAAGGCCATTCTCAGTAAAGTATTTAGCGCCAACGAAACTTTTTGATTAACGAATACTAATTAAACGAACAACAAACCTCTTTTTCTCTAATGTATGTGTCATGTATACAGTAATTGAGTATATGTATTTTGTTGTTATTTTGCTGACCTCCTTTGCTGTAAAATCCCTTAGTTATCAGTGTTAAGTAGAATGATGTGGTGTAGCAATGTGGTGATTTTATATTATTTATGATTATTATTATTGTTATCACTATTATCATTATTATTATTGTTATCATTATTATTATTGGTTGTATTATTATTAGTCGTGGTGTTAGTATGCAAGGAGGGGGCGGCAGTACAGGTTATCGGCAGACTAGGTACGAGTTTACATTTTACCTGTCGTTAGGGAGGGTCGGTGTGGCTACAGGTGTGCGCGTATTCAAATTAACCTGAGGGACACACACACACACACACACACACACACACACACACACACACACACACACACACACACACTGCTTTCCCCCCACACAGACACACATACCCTCCCTCACACACATGCACACATACATACCCCCTCCCCCCCTCTCCCCACCCGCACACAACGACATCATTCCTGCATCTCTTCCTCCTGCTGCTTATTATAATGCTCAGATGGTATCGAACGTTGGGGAGGCAGCTGGGGAAGCGATGCCTCAGCTGCCGCGCCACAGTATTCCCGGGAACCAGTTTTTGCTCTGCCTAATCACCGGAGGAGGAGGAGGAGGAGGAGGAGGTTTAACGTGCGTGGAGTGATAGTCAGTGTGATGGCAAAGCCCGTCACTAGGTTTATTTGACATAACTTCTTGGTGTTTTTTTTTGTTTGTTTGTTTTTGTTTGTATCTTGCTGGTTTTTTTTTTTTTCTCTCTCTCTCTCTCTTGACGGTGTTTCTCTTTCTCTCTCTCTCTCTCGACGGTCTCTCTCTCATACCCCCTCAAGCCACAACCACCCTCCTCCTCCTCCTCCTCCTCCTCCTCCTCCGCCTCCTCCTGGCCCGTCTTTTCATCTTACTGACCCACTGACACTTGCTGCTCTCCCTTGTCACTTTCCTCCCTCCCTCCTTCTCCCTCTCCCTCTCTCCCTTCCTCCCTCCATCCTCCTCCCTCTTGGCCGTCACCTTCATGGCTCGCGTCACTCTCCACTCAGCTCCCCGTCGCGGCTATCACTCGCCCGCAGTCTCGTGGCACCCGCCCAACACAAGCGCCGTCCACATGATTCTTTCGAGTGTCTTCACCTAACAAAGGCTGCCAACAAAACCATGCTCTGTCGAGGCCTTGAAATCTTCCTCCTCCTTCCCTTCCCTCTCTACCTCCCTCTAGCCTCTCCACTCCGCCCCTCCCAGCCCACCCAACCATCCGGCTATTGCTAAGAAGCCCAAGTTTGTCAGCAACATTATTGAGGCGAGGCAACACAAGGCAGGAAGTATAAAAAAAAGTCAAGCTCGCCGGTATAGTTTTGGGTTTGACCGTTATGGTTGGCCGTGGGCAGAGTTAGTAGTAGTGGACGGCCGGTCAGCTGCTGGTGGGGGAAATCCTTCTTCTCTTCGTCTCCTCTTGGTGTGGTGGAGTGAGAGAGGAAAGTGGGATGGAGGTAATGAGTCTTGAATGCATGTGTTAGTGTGTGTGTTTGTTTGTGTTTAGATTAAGTTGTGTGTGCGTTTCCCTGTGGCTATAATAGACGATGATAATGGCAATGAGTTTCTTTCTTAGTCTTTCTTTAAATTTTCTTCACCCTGGTTTGGTCTTGGTCTAGTTTGGCGGAAGGAGAGAGCAGGTAATGGGTCTTGATTGCAGGTGTTTGTTTGTTTGTGTTTTTGACTAGAGCAACTTAATGTATGTGTTTCTCTCTGACTGCATTAGATGAAAACTTTTGGCATTGTGTTTTTTTCCATATCCTTTCCTTCTTTTATACGGAGATGAGCACCGAGGCCATGCGTAGCTATAGTGTATGCCCTCAACCTTACCTTTACCTTTCCTTCTATGTGTTGATGTTAGTGCCGAGTCTAGCTTATTCGGATTATCAGTAGCCATTACGTTGATATATGAAGACTGTAGTCGATGCTGTTTCCGTTTTTGTATTTGTCTTTCCCACGTCTGACACCACCTTCGGAAGCGCAGCGCCGCCACCACCATCACCACCGTATACCTCTAACTTTATTTTGTGTGACAGTACGAAGACTAAATGACACAATCGGATCCCCAGTAACCATAACGTCAATACACATAAAAAAAACTGTAGTCGATGCTTCTTTCGTTTTTTTTTTATTTTTTGTCTTTCCCACGTTTGACACCACCCTCGGAAGTGCAGCGCCGCCACCGTATGCCTCTAACTTCATACCTTTTCATTTCCTTTTATGTATTTGTGTGTTAGGTATATAAAGAAACAGTAGGCGATGCTGCTTCCGTCTATTGTTTTTGTCTTTCCCATGTCTGACACCACCACCACCACCACCACCTCCGCCGCCATTAACGACAACAACGATATCACGACAACGAGAATAGCCGGGACAAAAACAGCGAGCCGCCCCTCGACACACCACTCGCGGCGAAAATAGATCAAGCACCATCACCACCACCTCCACCACCACCACCAGGCAGCCGGCAGCAACAGGAAGAGCCGGGCGGGCCGAGAGGAGGAGCCACTAGCCACAGCCACGGCCAGCCTCCGCCACAACCAGTTTTTGCTTTCCGTGAGCGGCCGCGTGGAGGCGACACAAGGCCATGGTCCCTTCTCGTCCTGGTGAATGAACCGCCAGTGTGTTAGGCCTGACTCTGCGGCGGTCATGGCGGGGGTACGGGGGGATGTGGAGGGGCTGCGAGGGATAAGGAGGGGCGAGAGGGCTGAGAGGATAGATCGGATAGGACGGGTCACCTTTCACATCCTTATTATGTCCTAACGGCCCATATCACTCCTACCTTGATGGGAATACGAGGGGCTGCGAGGTCTGTTTGGGGGGCTGAAGGGGCTGAGAGGATAGGATAGGGCTTCTTCCACCTCCCTATTCTTCCCTGAGACTCCCCACACGACTACCTTTGTCCCCCAGTAGATGGGTACAAGGCCTGTGAGGGATGATGTTGAAGGATTGAAGGGGACGAAGAGCGTACCAGGATTCCCCCCTCCCCATCGTTTCCTCCCCTCCTCATCCTTTCCCCTCCTCCCCATCCCTTCATCCCCTCCCCATCCTTTCCTCTCCTCCCCATCCCTTCATCCCCTCCGCATCCGTTCCCCTCCTTCCCATCCCTTCATCCCCTCCCCATCCCTTCACCCCCTCCGCATCCTTTCCCCTCCTCCCCATCCCTTCATCCCCCTCCCACCCCTTCATCCCCTCCCCATCCTTTCCCCTCCTCCCCATCCTTTCCTCAAGATGCCCCTCACCTCCTGCCCTTATCGTTGCCTACCTGACCACGGAAAGGATCAAGAGGGGTGGGGAGGGGGGTCAGGGGTATGGGGGCAGGGGTGAAGGGTCTCGGCGGGCGACTGGCAGTTGGTGCGGGCCATCTGCCGGTCGAGGCGGTGGTGCCGGGGGCGCGGCGGGTCCTTGGAGGCGGCTGCGGCGGCGGCGGTGGGTGTGGTGGGCGTGGTGGTGGTTGTGACTAGTATTACTAATGTTGTTATTATTGTTTTTGTTGTTAAGGCGGTGACAGTAGTGTTGCTTCTATTACGGCTGTTGGTGGTGTTGATGTTGTTGCTTTTGTTGTTGGTGTCGTTTGTGGTGGTGGGCTAAGCGGCAGCAGCTGACCCCCGGACGCCAGGTGGTCTGGGAGGCGGCACGTGCAGCGGCGGCATCATGAGCACGTGTCCAGCTACTCCCGCCGCTCCCAAGACTGGCCGGCCCGCGAGGCACTCAGGAGGACGCCCCCACTCCCTCCCCACACCACCACCACGACAACCACCACCTCCTTCCTTCCTCCTCCCTCCTCCTTCCGGTGTTCTCCATCCTCTTCTCCTCCTCCTCCTTCGTCTCTACCTTCATTCCTTCCCTCATTTCTTACTC
Organism: Eriocheir sinensis; assembly: GCF_024679095.1. NCBI lineage: Eukaryota > Metazoa > Arthropoda > Malacostraca > Decapoda > Varunidae > Eriocheir > Eriocheir sinensis. Next base: position 11,400,119 of record NC_066539.1, read on the forward strand.
CTTACCTGATCTCCTCCACCTCTTCCTTCCCCTCGTCCTCTTTATCAATATATTTTCCTCCTCTTCTTTTATTTTCCTTCGCACCCTCCGTCACATTCCACATCTTTTCTTCACTCTTTCCACTCTTTATTCCTTACCATATATGTTTTCCGATCCCCTATTTTTTCCCCATTGCTTTCATGTAATTTATTCCTCTCTTACTTTCTCTTCCTTCCCATTCCTCTCTCTCTCTCTCTCTCTCTCTCTCTCTCTCTCTCTCTCTCTCTCTCTCTCTCTCTCTCTCTCTCTCTCTCTCTCTCTCTCTCTCTCTCTCTCTCTCTCTCTCTCTCTCTCTCTCTCTCTCTCTCTCTCTCTCTCTCTCTCTCTCTCTCTCTCTCTCTCTCTCTCTCTCTCTCTCTCTCTCTCTCTCTCTCTCTCTCTCTTCTGTATCGCTTTCTCATCCATATCTTTTTCATTCCATTATCTCGCTCTTGTTTTCCTTCGGCTTCCCTTATCCCCTCTTTTATTCTTCTCCCTCCCTCTTCCCTCTTTTTCTCCTTTTCTTTACCTCTTCTATCTCCTCTGTGTCCTTTTTCCATCCCCATATTTTCATCCTTATCGCTTTCATTCATCTCTCTCGTTGTTTTCCCTCTATGCTCTTTTATCCTACTTCCTCTTCTCCCTTCTCTTCTGTATCGCTTTATCAATCCCTATATCTTCATCCACATCTCTTTCATTCCATTCATCTCCGTCTTGTTGTTTTCCTTCTATTCCATCTATACTCTCTTATCATCCTCCCTCTTCTCCCTTCTCTTCTATATCGCTTTATCAATCCCTATATCTTCATCCACATCTCTTTCATTCCATTCATCTCCCTCCTCTTGTAGTTTTCCCTCCGCTATTCCCTCCTTTATTCCCCTCTCACTGTCCCTCCTCACACTTGTCATCCCTCTTTCTGCGTGACGTCACTGCCAGGTGGTGGAGCGGCCACATAAACACCAGGTGTCCCCGCGCGCCGCCAATCACACGCGAGGACCGACGCCGCGGCAGCCAATCGCCCTCCGTCGTCGGGCTGGCAGCGAGAGGACCAGTCAGGGTCTCCGCGGTGTCTGATGCACGTTTGAAGGTCAGGCTGGAGATGAATATTTGCGTCACGAGCCGAGCGGGGGGGAGAGGAAGGGAGGAAGGGAGGGGGAGGGGATATAGGTGTAGGTGGGTAGGGGGGATGGGAGATGAGGTGTAAGGAGGGTTAAAAGTGGGAAGTGTGTAGGGGGGGGGTTAGGAAAGAAGAGGGATGGGGAGGGAGGAGGTGTTAGAGGGTGAGGAATGGGGAAGAGACGGGATGTAGGGGGGGTGAGGTATAGGGGATAGGGGGTAGTGAAGGGGAAGAGGGAGGGAAGGAATGGGGATGGATAGGATGTAGGGGGTGAAGAATGGGGGATGGGCTAGAAGGGTAAGTATGAGACATTGGGAATATAGGGGAGTGGGAGATGAGGAATGGGAATGTGAGGAATGTGTGTGTTGAGGATTGAAGTGAAGGGTAGGTGAGAATAGTGTGTTGGGGTGTAGGAAAGACTCACAACCGGGTAAGGATAGAGAGGGATGGAGTGTAGGTAGGGATTGAAGGGTAAGCGTGAGACAAAGTGAGTAAGAGGGAGTGGGGGGATGGGAAACAGGGTATGTGTGTATGGGAGGAAGGTGAAGAGGATGTAGGCGTGGGATGTGAAGTGTCGAGGGGGTGTAAGTGTGTGGGTGATAGGGGAGAGGAAATGGGCTGTGTTGGGACGGGGGTGTATGTGGTGGAGTGAGTAAGGGGAAATAGGGAGATTGGGAATGGGGGGACTACTACTACTACTACTACTACTACTACTACTGCCGTCACCACTACTGCTGTCTTCCTACTTTGCCATTCACCACCACCACTACCACCACCACCGTCACTTTTTATCGTCATCCACCATCTGCCACCATCAGCACCATCCACCACCATCGCTACCACAACACCACGCAACTCAATTTGACATTCTTTTGGTAGCCTATATATATATTTTTTCTTTTATTATAACATATTTCAACCATATACATTTTCTTCAGTCGTTTGTCCATCTCCTCTACCGGTAAAGCAACAACGATGACCACTGAATATGCTCTCAATAGCCCCTACCTACGTCACCTCCGTCACCACCGCCACCGCCGTCCCCCGCAGGCTGACGGGTCCACTCCACCACAGAGGCGTCTCGGGTTTCGTCTCAGGAGCGGAGTGTGTTCAGAAGAAAGACTATATACGTACTAAAGGTTACCGGGAGTTTATATATTCTTGAGGAGAATATATTTGTATGTGACTTTGATTTTACTTTTTCTTACTGTGTTTATTTTTTGGGGAGAATATTTTTGTGTGACTTTCATCTTTCTGTTCCTACTATTTTTACTTCGATAAGGAATTATGACGAAGAAATTCAATAGTATGTTTTTTTTTCCTTCACAATCAAGCAGGCATTCAGATGTGTGATGAACGACCTTAGTGCTGCATCCTCTCATTGACCTTGACACACACACACACACACACACACACACACACACACACACACACACACACACACAGTTAGTTAAGTGGATTGTCCTTGTAATCCATTGGCAGCGTTGCAGCAAGAAGGCAGGAAGAGGGGCGCGTGAGGTGGGCAGGCCTGGGCAGGGAACAATTAGCAGGTTATCAGGTGAATTAATGACGTGTGAGCTGGTGGTGGGGTGCGAGGCGTGGGCTGCAGAGGTCTTTTTTTTAACAGTAAAGGAAGCAGCTCAAGGGCCAAAAAAATGAGTGAGAAAAAAAGTCCGCTAATCACTGCACTTATAAATGAGTGTATAGATGAGTAGGTAGGAAAGTGATGTTCTTGAGGATTGTGGAGAGTGAGAGTAATGATAAGCTTTTTTTTCTTTGTTCTTTTTATTGTATTTTGTAACCTTGAAGAGTCTTGTCTACCCGCCTCAACATTCCATCTGTCATGGGTACGTTAGGCATGCCTGGTGATCAGCCATCCTGTTAGTCTGATGTCCTCGTCCATAATAATAATAATAATAATAATAATAATAATAATAATAATAATAATAATAATAATAATAATAATAATAATAATAATAATAATAATAATGATAATAATAGAGGTAAGTTGTGTCCTGAGGATTATTCAGATGGGAAAAATGTTAGAGTATAATCCTGCATAGTCTTAAAATATATTGATACTATTTATCCCATGCAAAGTTAGTGCTAATGGTTGCAGGCCTTTTTTTCTTCTTCAGTGTATTATTTGCTTATGTATGCCCGTGGGGGGTGGGGGGGTCGGTAGAGGGGGAGCGTACATTGGCAGACCAACTTGAGTGTTTTGAGAAGGTGAACATGTACACACACACACACAAAAAAAAAAAAAATAACGTTAAAACTGGACCTAAGCTTAGCAGAAGTAAAGCTTTACCCGCCTCTCACTGCAAGCCGATTACATGTCTCTTAATAAAAAAAATAAAAAAATTGCCGCGCTAAGCCATTTAACATTTTTTCACAGGTAAATAAATGGATTAACTCTTGACCTAGTTCCTGATACCTAGAGTTAGTGTGTGTATATGTGTGTGTGTGTGTGTGTGTGTGTGTGTGTGTGTGTGTGTGTGTGTGTGTGTAAAAAAGGTACACACTCAGGTAAGCCATAATGGGGATCGTAGAATTCAGTCACCATCGCTGTCATACTCTTTCTGCGTCCAAGCACACACACATTAGACAAGGCTTTCGTAGGGTGTTTGAGGCATTTCCAGGGGTACTTTTACGACCCTGGTGATAGTTTGACCCTTCTTCACACACATTAGACAAGGCTTTCGTAGGGTGTTTGAGGCATTTCCAGGGGTACTTTTACAACCCTGGTGATAGTTTGACCCTTCTTCACACAATTAGACAAGGCTTTCGTAGGGTGTTTCGTGCATTTCCAGGGGTACTTTTACAACCCTGGTGATAGTTTGACCCTTCACACACATTAGACAAGGCTTTCGTAGGGTGTTTCGTGCATTTCCAGGGGTATACTTTTACGACCCTGGTGATAGTTTGACCCTTCACACATTAGACAAGGCTTTCGTATGGGTGTTTGAGGGATTTCCAGGGGTACTTTTACGACCCTGGTGATAGTTTGACCTTTCACACACATTAGACAAGGCTTTCGTAGGGTGTTTGAGCATTTCAGGGGTACTTTACGACCCTGGTTATTGTTTGACCCTTCACACACATTAGACAAGGCTCTCGTATGGGTGTTTGAGGCATTTCCAGGGGTACTTTTACGACCCTGGTGATAGTTTGACCCTTCACACATATTAGACAAGGCTTTCGTAGGGTGTTTCGTGCATTTCCAGGGGTACTTTTACAACCCTGGTGATAGTTTGACCCTTCTTCACACACATTAGACAAGACTTTCGTAGGGTGTTTGAGGCATTTCCAGGGGTACTTTTACGACCCTGGTGATAGTTTGACCCTTCACACACATTAGAGAAGGCTTTCGTAGGGTGTTTGAGGCATTTCCAAGGGTACTTTTACAACCCTGGTGATAGTTTGACCCTTCTTCACACACATTAGACAAGGCTTTCGTAGGGTGTTTCGTGCATTTCCAGGGGTATACTTTTACGACCCTGGTGATAGTTTGACCCTTCTTCACACACATTAGACAAGGCTCTCGTATGGGTGTTTGAGGCATTTCCAGGGGTATACTTTTACGACCCTGGTGATAGTTTGACCCTTCTTCTGTACCATGAACGTGAAAGAATACCCATGAGAACCCGATTGATCTCCTTTTGCGGCCTTTAGAAATAGCTGATGTGAGAGGCGAAAACATCTTAGAATACCCACCAGTGATAAACTCCATATTCTTGAACGTATCGACATCTCTGTTCACCTGTTTGAAAAGATCCTATTAGAAGTTGCTGGGATTTCCATGTACTGTTTTGTGATTCTATAGTGATAGTTTTACCCGACTTCTGAGTCTTGAGCTGGATAATTACTCATGAAAGCCCGGTTAATCTTCTCTATTGCCTTGGAAAATAGTCGTTATGAGGATAGTTGGGAATTTCATGGACTGTTTTGTGATTGTATAGTGATAGTTTTACCTGACTTCTGCACCTTCAGCTGGATAATTACCCATGAAAGCCCGGTTAATCTTCTCTGTGGCCTTGGATAACAGTCGTAATAAGGATAGTGTTATTGGGAATTTCATGGACTGTTTTGTGATCCTAGTGATAGTTTTACCCTATTTCTGCACCTTCAACTGGATAATTACCCATGAAAGCCCGGTTAATCTTCTCAATTGCCTTGGATAATAGTCGTAATGAGGATAGTTGGGAATTTCATGGACTGTTTTATGATCCTAGTGTAGTTTTACCCTATTTCTGCGGTTAATCTTCTCAATTGCCTTGGATAATAGTCGTAATGAGGATAGTTGGGAATTTCATGGACTGTTTTATGATCCTGGTGAGAGTTTTACCTGACTTCTGAATCTTGAGCTGGATAATTACCCATGAAAGCCCGGTTAATCTTCTCTATTGCCTTGGAAAATAGTCGTTATGAGGATAGTTGGAAGTGTCATGGACTATTTTGTGATCCTAGCGATAGTTTTACCCGACGTCTACACCTTCAACTGGATAATTAACCCCAATGAAAGCCCGGTTGATCTTCTCTGTGGCCTTGGAAAATAGTCGTGATGGGAGCCCGATACGTTTAAGAGCATGCACCTTTTATAAGTGTTCTGCTTGTGACTCTGCTCTCCTTGTGTTTTCAGGTGAGGCCAATGTGGAAGGATGGCAGACACTCCGGGCAGGGTATGTACTTCACTCATGGTCTTATCTGATTGCAAATTGACGTAGATCCTTCATAGGGAGTTTAGTTATTAAGTTAGTCAGTTTTTGAAAAGGCAAAGAAAAAAGAAAAAAAGAGCAAAAGAGGAGAAAGGGAGAAGCAAGCGTGTGAGCAATCGTGTTTATATAAATTCTGACAAAGGAAAGATAAATGCGTTAAAGAAAAGGGCAAAAAGGAAAAGAGAAAAGCAATCGTGTGAGTTAAGGGAGATGAAAACGAAATATGGAAAGGAAGTTAATAAAAAGACTGCTGAAGGATACAAAAGGTGGAATGGGGAAAGAAAGGAAAGAAATGCAAGATAAATGATAACCTAGTAGGAAATAGAGAGATTAGATAATAGAGAATAGAGAGAATAGAGAGAATAGTGATCAGAGAGAATAGAGAATAGAGAGCATAGAGAATAGAGAGAATAGAGAGTAGAGAATAGAGATAATAGAGTAGATAATATAGAATAGAGAGAATAGAGAAAATAGAGAATAGAGACCAGAAAATAGAGGAGAGAGAGAGAGAGAGAGAGAGAGAGAGAGAGAGTCCGTATAGCCTTGGTCTGTCTCGTCTCGCCTACCATCTGGCTCCCTGTCGAGTAATATGGGAGGTAGAGAGGGAAGGAGGAGGAGGAGGAGGAGGAGGAGGAAGGTTCTCTCTCCTCCTCTCACCTATCCTTCCTCTCCCCTTCTCACTCTTCTTTGGTCCCCTTCACCCTATCAAGAATATCTCCTCCCTCCTCCCACACTGCCAAGGCTTTCTCTCTCTCTCTCTCTCTCTACGACCCATCATTTTTTTTTTTTCATTTCTCTTCGTAACTCTTCCTTTCTCTGCACATTCCGCCATTTATATTTCGCATTTTTTTCAGTTATTTTAATCATCTGAGCTTTTTTGCAATATTATTAAGCCCCTAACCCCCATTCTCTCTCTCTCTCTCTCTCTCTCTCTCTCTCTCTCTCTCTCTCTCTCTCTCTCTCTCTCTATCTCTCTCTCTCTCGCTCTCTCTCTCTCTCTCTCTCTCTCTCTCTCTCTCTCTCTCTCTCTCTCTCTCTCTCTCTCTCTCTCTCTCATCATTAGCTCCTTCCTTTTTCTGCACTTGCACACGGAAACTCTCCCCACTTCCCGGATGAAACCATTAGTAGTGTGCAGGTGTCCGGGGCGGTGGTGTACAGGTGATGGCGGTGGTGGTGGTGGTGGTGGTGGTGATGATTCAAAGTAATGTTGATGTGATGTAGTGGTGAAGGGTGGCTTGTGGTGGTATGGTGGTGAGGGGGTTCAGTGGTGGTGGTGAAGGGGGCAGGACTAACAACTGGTGGGTCTGACAGTCTGTAGTGGTGGTTGTAGTGGGTGCTGACAGGCTGTGGTAGTGGTGGTAGTGGTGGTGATTCTGACAGTCTCGTGGTGGTGGTGGTGGTGGTGGTGGTGTTTGGGGGGCACACGCATACACATTTATAATTTCTTTGGTGTTGATAAAAAAAATAATAATGTTTTGGTAATGGTTATGGTTAGGTTAGGTTAGGTTATTGGGTCAGAAGGAGAACTTGAGCTATATTGGTTGGCGTGTATGGTAGGAATAGGATGGTGGTTCGTGGTGATATGGTGGACGGTGATGGTAGTGGTGGGTGGTGATGATAGGTGGTGATGAATGATGAAAGTGAGAGACAGATGAGTATTGCCTATCATGGTAGTGGTGATGACTAGTATGATGCTAGTGTGGTGAGAGAATAAAGATGGGTGATGAGAGATGATGTAAGAATAAGGAGGGCCGTTGCAGTAGTGATGATATTAGTAATGAAGATAACCCCCGGTAGTGGTGATCGTAAGGTGGCATGGTGGTGGTGATGGTGATGATGTTAGTGATGAAACAAATAATGCTGACGGTAGTTATTGTAGGTAGAGTCCGTGGTGATGACGATGAGGGAGAGGAGGAGGAAGAAGAAGAGGGATGAAGGGAAGGAGGAGAGTCACATCACATTCATGGGGGTGATGATAGCAGCGGAGAGATGACGAAGCCGCGCTAGTGATGACCCTCGCGCTATATGAAGGTTTTGTAGCCACTAAAACCGATTGCTTGGTGGCGGTGGAGGGTGTCAGGCTGTAGTGGCGGCAGTAAAATGGTAGTTGATGGTCATATAGGGATACTTCGGGGGTGATTCGGGCGGCCTTACTGACGGGGGTGAGGGGCGGGTGGGGGTAGGAGGGGGCGGGAGGGTCAGAGGGATGCTGTGGCGTAGTGGGCGTGTCCGGGTGTTTTGTGGGCGTTCTGTGTGTGTGTTAATGGCTGTGGTGGGCGGCGAGGGAGACGAGGCAGCGGTAGAGGTGACGAAAAGCTTAATCTACGAGTTTATGAGGGTTAATCAGTACATCGGAGGGAGGGAGCGAGAGGCAGGAAGGGACGTGGAAGGGAAGGGAAGGGACGGGAGCGAGGGGAAAGGAGAACGAAAGGTTAAGGCTATGGGTGAGGGAGAACAGCATGGGATGGAAGGGATGGGGATAGCAAAGGATAGGGAGGCAGAGAGAGGCTGTGCAGGGCGAGAGAGGAAGGGGCGTGGAAGGGAAGGGAAGGGACGGGAGCGAGAGACAAGGAGGACAAAAGGTTAAGTAAGGAAGGGGTGAGGTTGAGCAGGATGGGAAGGAAGGGATGGAACAGGGGCGTGATAGAAGGAGGAAAAGGAAGAGGTAGGAAGGGAAGGGAAGGGAAGGGGAAGGAACGAGGAACTAGGAGGGAGGATGAGGAAGACGAAGAGTGAAGGTTAGGTAGGATAGGAGGGTAAAAAAATGATGGGAAGGGCAACGGACAGGGACGTGATAGAAGGAGGAAGAGGAGGAGGCATGAAGGAACGTGGAAGGGGGAGGGAAGGGGAGGAACGAGGGGACGAGGAGGGAGGAGGAGGAAAGGTTAAGTATGGAGTAGAGAATGGTGAAGGTTAGGGGTGAGGTAGGGGAAGATGGGAAGGAAGGGATGGGGATTGCAAGGGACAGGAACGGGCAGAGGTTAGGGCTAAAGGAAGGTAATTAGGTAGTTACGTGAGGGTCTGAGGAAGGGAAGAATAGGGAAGAAAGGGACAGGAATGGCAAGAGATGGAATGGGATGAGAGGAGAGCGTAAGTTTGGATAGAGAATGTAAATAGGAAGTTACGTGAGGCTCAGAGGCAGGGAAGGATAGGAAAGGAATGGATGGGGATGGCGAGGAATGGAAAGGGATGAGAGGATACCTGGATAGACGGTTTGAAGGTGACATAAGGATCTGAGACATGGAAGGATAGGAAAGGAAGGGATGTAAAATGGAATAGGAATGGAATAGGAAGAGATAAGACTTTGATAGGTGTTTGGAAGTGACATGAAATTGAATCTCTCTTTTGGCTACTCTTTACTGTTATCTTCAATGGGAGCGGCGAGTAGCGGGCTTTTTTTTTGTACTCTTTTTGTTGCCCTTGAACCGTGTCCTTTGATGTAAAAAAAAAAAAGTCAGGGAAGAATAGAAGAATTTGAAGGTCTCATAGAAGTGAAGTTAAGGAAAGAGACTTGGATAGGCGTTAGGAGGTGACATTAGGGAGTGGAGCAGGAAAGAAATAGAAGGATAGAAGGGTCTTATAGTGGTGAGGTGAGGGAAAAGAGGCTGTGAGGGGGGACTAAACGAAAGAACGATTCATATTAGTAGCGAATGAAGCATGAGCGGGAAGAGAGGGAGGGAAAGCGCGTTAGTGAGGGGAGAATGGAGGGGCTTCTCGGAGGAACATGTAATGGAAGGGAGGGAGGGAGGGAGGGAGGGAGAAATTGCTAGTGGGAGGGGGGGGTCGTACGTCTCCATTCCTTCTTCCCTCCCTACCTCACTTGGATGGAAGAGAGTTGCTAGTGGAGTGGTTGTGATGGTAGTAGTGGTTGTAATGGATGGAAGGGAATGGAGGGAGGGAAGGAGAGTGGAGGAGTGGTGATGGTGGTAGTAGTATGAGTTGTAATGAAGGGGAAGGGAGGGAGGGAGTAGTTATTAGAGGAGGGGATGGTGGTGGTGGTGATGGTGGTGGTGGTTGAGGCGTCCCGTGGGGAAGCATAAAGGAGGGAACGTGAGGGAGGCGAATGAATGTGTTAATGAACGGGAAGAGTGAGGGAGTGTTTAATGGAGTGATGGAGTAATGATTATGTATGTACGTATGTATGGGGCTGGTACACACACACACACACACACACACACACACACACACACACACACACACCACCAGAATCAATAATATTCGAGAAAAAAAGGAAGATTATGTTTACGTAGAGGATTTCAATACAATAAAATTAACTACTAACATTATTACGATTTACTAGTACGATATTTTTTCTTCATTATTTTATTTCACGGTTTCAAATTTTTGCGTTCACTGTGCTATACTAACCGACCCGTACACAACACCCGCACCACCACCACCACCACCACCAAACGTATCACCAAACAAAAACAAATGACATCACAACTTACACCCGCCGATATATTTTGTTTACACCAGATAAATACAAGGCTACAAATTGTGACCGTTATCTCTCTCGCTTCCTCCTCCTCCTGCTGCTCTCTCTCCCCCCTTTGGTCCGCTGCTATCTGCCTCACTGCCCCCCCAAACCCCCGCCTCTCCCTGCTTGCCTGCTCGACCGCCCGCCTTGTGCCTGTGGTGGTGGTGGTGTCGGGGTGTCGGGCGTGGACTGGGGCTGCGTGGTGTGGCGTGGGCAGTCAGGCGTGTCATTATCAGTGCTGTGTCCTGTCAACGCCTCTCCCCCCCTCCTCCACCCTCCCCCCGCCCTTGAAAGCCTCCCCCTTCCTCGGCAGCCCCCCCGTCCCCCGTCCCCCCTCCAGTCAGGCCTTGTCCTCCTTCCCCATCCATCTCACTCCGTTCCTCTCCGTCTCTCTCTCTCTCTCTCTCTCTCTCTCTCTCTCTCTCTCTCTCTCTCTCTCTCCAACGACGGATTTTAACATGTTTTCGAGAGAGAGAGAGAGAGAGAGAGTTTATGTACTTTATTTATTTCTCGTATAAATTTTCGAGCCCAATGTATTTCGGCTGCAAAATACTGACGCGGTGATTGCCAGGAACGAGGTTTTAGAATGACACGTAACACAGACACATATAAAAACCAGGCATATATACAACTTTACATAGGCGCATGATAGATAACGCAGGCATGTAACACAGTAAAATAGATAGGCGCATAACACAGGCACGCAGTAATATAAACAAGCACATAACACTCCATCATAACCGAGGGACACATGCGGACACTTGATAGATAAGACACATAATACAGACACACGATAAGGATATGTAATACAGGTCTATGATAATGACGCAATACATACACAGACACAACATAGTCACATAATAAACATACATAACCTCATACTGACCTCATAGAAACACATACTAATACAGCATCATATTACAGACACAGCATAGGCCCTTAATCGAGGCACATGAACCCACAGCGAAGCGATAAAAGGAGGGCAATGATGAGCTTGTCGGGGCGGGGCGGGGCGGGGCGGGGCCTTGGATGATAGGGCGGGGCAGGCAACGACAGACTGATGTTAACACTTAATTCATAAATCCTGAAGCGACTAAATTTCTGATAACAACAAACTCATCGGCCTCCTCCTCCTTCTCCTCCATCTCCTCCTCCTCCTCCTCCTCCTCTCAGCGTTAACACACACACACACGCACACACACACACACACACACACACACACACACACACACACACACACACACGCACTGACTGAATGACTGACTGACTAGCTATCTAACTATTCTAACTAACTAAGCATAAATACATTACACGAAATAAAGTGAAATAAATGAAAGAATCAATCAATAAATAAGTGAATACATGAATAAGTGAATAAATAAATGAATAAATAGAAAGATAAAATGTAAATTAAATAACTCCCACGACCTCTTTCCCCCTCTTTCCCCTCACCTCTCGTTACCTCTGCTCCACTTCTAATTACGACCTCTTCTGGCGGTGACCTCATGACCCCGCCTCGCAGACTCCCACGTGCGAGGAGGGAGGGAGGAGGAGGAGGAGGAGGAGGCCAGATAGGCAGGGGAGGAGAGGAAATAAGGAGGAGGGGGAAGAGCGGTAGAGCATAGCAAGAGAGGAGAAAGATGGGGTAGAAGGGAAAGATGTAGATGATAGGAGAAGAGGGTGAGAGGGATAGGAGAGGGGGGGTTAAGGATCGAGGGAGGGTTAAGGGAGAGGGGGAAGAGGGAGAGGGGAAAAGGAAGGGGAGACGAGGGAAGGGCTAAAAGATGGAAAGGGGAGAGAGGAAAAGGATGGCTACGGGGAGCAAGGAGGGGTAGCCGGGGGAGAGTGGGGAGAGGGGGTGAAGCAGAAGGGGGAGCGGTAGAGGAGGGAGTCAGGGCGTTAGGTCAAGCCCGCCCTTCCCGCCCACCTGCGTCGGAGCGCCACAAAACTGGATTGGTCTCGTAAACTAGTGAGAGGCGTCAACCGGGGCTCATTAAAGGCAGATAGGAGTGTCCGCCGCTTGGAGGAGGAGGAGGAGGAGGAGGAGGAGGTAGATGATGATGCTGAGGATAATGTGGAGGAGGAAGAGGTAGGAGTGAAGGGGAAGGAAGAACTAAATGAGGAGGACGAAGCTGAAGGAGGAGGAGGAAGAGGTATAGGTGAGGGAGGTAGAGGAGGAGCAGGAGGAGAAGGAGGTAGATGATGATGCTGGGGATGATGATGAGGAGGAAGAGGTAGAAGTGAAGGAGAAGGATGAGGTAGAGGAGGAGGAGGAGGAGGAGGAAGATGTATCGGTGAGGGAGGTAGAAATGAAAGAGGTAGAGAGGAAGGAACACAAGGAAGAGGTAGATGATGAAGAGCAGATGGGGGAGGAGAAAGAAGAGGTGGCTGAGGAGGAGGAGGAGGAGGAGAAGGGAAAAAAATAAGGCGTGATAGATTCAGAAGATAGTCAGGTTCTGGAAGGAGAAAAAAAAGAGAATAGGAAGTGAGAAGAGGAAGAAGAGGAGGAGAAGAAGGAGATGAAGAAGAGGAGGCGAACAGATTGACTTGTCGACGTGAGAAAGCCAAGGAACATGTGAGACAGACACAGACAGACAGACAGACAGACAACACCTCTACCAGACACACCTCCATCCGTCTGTTGCTACGCCGGGAGAGGAAGAACCACCAACACCATCATTCCCATCACCACTCCCATCACCACTCCCATCACCACCACCTTCGCGTCCCAATATCGTCTGTAATGATACGGAGGACTCGCCGGGGATCACCAATTAAGACACTGGGAGGCGGCGGCCGGCCCCCAGACACACACAATCGCTGCTCAAGGGGAACGCGGCGTCTGGAGCGAGGGAGGGAACAGCGCAGTCTCCCCTTCTTGTTTCTCTCTAGCCTGCAGTCACGTCCTTAGCCTCACGCCGTGTATGCCTTGTGAACAGTGCTTGGGATGGGAGTAATATGTTAGAGAGCTTGGATACATACACACACGCACCTCCTCGGATACATACAGACACATACAGATTGGTAGGTAGATAGATTGATAGGTAGATACAGACAGATACAAGGTCTATAGTAAGGGTAGATGGAGAGGAATGTAAGTAGAGAGAGAGGTACATATATAAGTAGAGAGATTGATAGATAGGTAGACAGATACATAGATAGATAAAGATTGATATAGGTAGATAGATAGATTATTGTTATTGTTGTTGTTTCTGTTGTTGTTGATGTTGTTGTTGTTGTTGTTGTTTTAGGCCTCCGTATTACTCTTTTCACCTCGCTGTCTGTCTTTACCTCGGCGTAGTTTGTTTAATCTACTTTTTTACATTACTGAAAAAAAATCGTGTTTACCTTCCCTTTCTCGCGGGTCCTCGGGGGTAAATATCGCGGCCCAACACGCCCTTTCTGAGCCGCTTCCCGGTACACTGGCGGATGAATAGCGGGGGGAGGCGGAGGCTGGGGTCTGCGGCATCTCATCTCCCTTCCCTTCATCTCCCCTCCCCTCATCTCCTTTCCCCACCGCTCATCATCTCCTTTACTCTCCTCTTCTCTCATTTCTTTTGTTTGTATCTTTCTCTCCTCTCCTCTCTTTCTCTCCTCTTCACTTATCTCACTTATCATGCTTTCATCTCTTATCTCATCTTCCTTTCTCTCTTCTCAAGTCATTTTCTTTCTTCTCATCTTCCTATCCACTCGTATTTATCTCTCCTATCTCCCCTCCTCTTCCCTCCCTCTTCTCCATTCATCACCTCCTCTCCTCCTCTCATCTGATTCCCACTTTGTCCTCTCCTCTCCTCTCCATTCACCTCCTCTCATCTCATCTTCCCTTTTCTCCTCCCCTCTCCGTTCACTCTCACATCTCTCTTCTTCTCTCCTCTCCTCTCCTCTTTAGGCTCTTCGCGAGGGACCTTTTGTGGTTAGCGGTTTTTAGGTCCAGTTAAGAGTTATATTCTGTTCTTAGCTCCTTTTGGGCCGGACTGGAGGGCGGAGATAAGATACCGAGGGGCGGGTGTGTGAGAGGGTGTGGATGCTGGGATGGGTACAACAGGAGGAGGAGGAGGAAGAGGGGGACGCTGAAATGGGTGCAGGAGGAGGAGGCTGGAGTGGGGAAGAGGGGAAGATGGGATGGAGAGGGGTAGTTGATACGTGGGAAATTGAGGCAAGATTAAGGAAGATAAACAGAGGGAGGGAAGACTTTTCTATATACCCACAAACACACACTCATACACCTCTATTCAGGAGCAGTAAGTAGCGGGCTTTTTTTTTATAATATTTTCCTTTACGCCCTTGAACTGTCTCCTTAGCTGTAAAAAAAAAAAAAAAAAAAAAAACTTCTTAGACAAAATAAAAGGCAAGAATTGTTAGGTAGTTTGCGTTCATTATACAGACTTATAGAGACATTATACAGACTGAAATACCTTATAATGAGATACAGGTAAATCGAAAGAGGTGGAGAAGGACTTGCATTTGATATCTAAGTAACGGTTTTGAGAGGTGGAAGCTTGTGGACGGGAGAGAGAAGAGAGTATGGCAGATAAAGAGGGGTTGATAGGAGAGGATGAAGGGAGAAGAGAAGATGGTGAAGGGTATAGATGGTTGATGAATGAAGGGGACTGATAGGTGGTGGTAAGGGGTGGAGTGGAAGTGGAAGAGAGGAATCCCTTTACCCCCCCCCATCACCCATACACACACACACGTACATACATACACAATCCCACGTAAAACCTCCTACATATTACATCTCTGACACACTAAAAAAAAACTGTTCCGGAGTTATAATAATTAGCCGTGATTTCATGAGCGTCAATTAAAGGAATTAGAACAACCTTCCTATGCGTCGATTGTGTTTTAAGCTTATCCGGTGAATGTATTATTAAGCTGAACGGTCGACTCTTGTGCTTCCTGATTGATGTGTGTTTTAAAAGCGTGGGAGAACTTTTTTTTTACCTGTCATTACCTGTCGATGTTTAATAAAGGTGATGTGCTGCCCAGGTGAAGGGGGGAAGGGGAGATAAGGGGAAGGGGTATTATAGAAGGGATAAGGGGAGGTAAGAGGAGGAAGGGAGGAAGAAGAGGAAAGGGACGATGAGATATGAGAGAGAGGAGGACGAGGAGGGGAAGAGGGGGAGGAGTGGGAGGAGGAGGAGATATGGGCAACTCAGTCATTTGGGAAGAGGAAGCTGTGAGGGACGAAGAGGAGGAGGAGGAGGAGGAGGAGGAGGAGGAGAAAAAGTTGATAGGGCAGGTAGAGGAATCAAGCTAAGTCATGACACACACACACACACACACACACACACACACACACACACACACACACACACACACACACACACACACACACACACACACACACACACACACGTACTGACCACCTTGATGTCCTTGAAACAAATGCATCCATGACCACAACACCCCCTCCTCCCCCCCTTCCCCCTCCCCCAATTTAAGTCAATACCTGTAATTAGTTTGGTACTGGTGTGAGTGTGTTTTTCTGCTCCACATTCCGACACGCAGTTTTTGTAACACTTCCCCGTGTGTGTGTGTGCGTGTGTGTGTGTGTGTGTGTGTGTGTGTGTGTGTGTGTCATGATGTTGCTAATGAGCTGAAGGACCTTATTACGAACGATATCCAGGTACCAAAACAGACTGAAACACCTTATTACGAGATCCAGGGTAAAAAGAAACAGCCTGAAACACCTTATTATACGATATAGATGAAACAAAACAGGTTAGAGAGGGAATTTATAATCATGTCCAGGTAACGAAACAGTCTAGAACACCTTATTATGAAATCCAAATAAAGAAGCATACTGAAAAATACTTATAACGAAATTCCGATAAATTGAGACAGGTTGGAGGACTTAATTGTGATATCCAGGTAGCGGAACCCCCCGAAACACCTCATTACGAAGGCCAGGTAACGAGAAATCACTAACTACCCTTCATTTTGTATCCATTTTTATCCTTCTTATGTTATTTGTTCCCTCCCTGGCTGACTGTCACTTCCTGTCCTTTGTCTGATGTTTCTTCCTCTCTCCCTCTCCTTCCTTCCTTCCTCTCTCTCATTTTCTTTTTCTTTATTTACTTATTTTCTTCATCTCTCACCCTTCATCTCTCTCTACTTCTCTATTTCTTCCTCTTTCTTCTTTCCTCTTTCTCCCTCTCCTTCCTTCCTCTCCCATCCTCCCTGTCTCTCCTTCCTTCCTTCCATTCTTTTTATCTCTCTCTCTCTCATGATTCGTCGCTGTTATCTCCCTCCTTGTCATTCTTCCTTCCTTCCTTTCTCCGTTGCCTCCTTCCTCTCTGTCCCATCATTTATCTCTCGCTATGCTCTCTTTGTTCCTTCCTTCCTCTCTCATAATTTCTCTTTCTTTCTCTCTGATTCGTCGCTGTTATCTCTCGCCTGTTGTCACTTCCTTCCTTCTTCTCCCTTCCCCAATCTCCTCCTACCTCCTCCTCCTCCTCCTCGCCGTTGCCTATCTCTTGATCACCCACTAACGTGTTTCCCACAGTCTCGTCCCTCGCAGCTGCCCCTCACCTGCCCTCACCTGCCCGCATAGTCCTTCCACCTGTCCCACCTGCTCCTCCTCCTCCTCCTCCTTCTCCTCGGCGCCAAATGCAGGTCCTACTTCCCCTCCTCCTCCCCTCTGCACCTTTTCTTTCTTATTTTTCTTCTTTTTCTCTCTCATCTTCCTTCTTATATATATTTTTCCTTCTTTTTCTTCATGTTCTGATTTTTGTTCTTCCTGTTCTTGTTCTTGTTCATGTTTTCTTCTTCGTCTTTCTTCTTCCTCCTTCCTCCCGGCTTCCTCGTTCTCTCCTTCATTTTTTTTCTTTTCCTTCTCCTCTTCCTCTTCGTCCTCTACCTCCCTCTCTGTGTACTCTCCCTCTTCATTCTCCTTTTCCTCCTCCTCCACATTCTCTTCTTATTCCTTCTCATCTTCCCCCTCCTTCTTCTCTTCCTTCTCTTCCTCTCTTCGCATTCATTTCCTTCTTCATTTTCTTCTTCACCTCCTTTGCACTCCTCTTTCTTCTCCTACCCTATTTCTCCTCCTTCCTTCTCACAAAGACCGACTGCGAAATCATTCAGAAAGACCTCAATCACATTATCGAATGGTCGGAAAAATGGCAAATGTCCTTTAATGCTGACAAATGCAAAGTCATGCACATTGTGTCCAGAAATAGTAACCACACATACATCATGGATGGGAGACCTCTGCAAGCGATGCAGGAGGAAAAGGATCTTGGAGTCACTATCAGCAGTGACCTGAAACACGCGAATCACTATAAAAAAGCATACAACAAAGCCAACACTATGCTCGGGTTCATAGCGAGGAACTTCGAGTGTAAAACGCCAGACGTGATGCTATCCTTGTATAATTCCATGGTAAGACCGCACCTCGAGTATGCAGTGCAGTTCTGGTCTCCTAATTACAGAAAGGACATTGATTTACTGGAAAGAATTCAACGACGCGCCACGAAAATGATACCAACCTTAAGGGCTCAACCGTACGAGGAACGACTCAAGCGACTCAATCTCTTTACATTAGAGAAAAGACGCCTACGAGGATATATGATTCAAGTCTTCAAGTATCTGAAAAAATTCAATAACGTCGATTACTCCAATTTCTTTGAATTGCAAACCAACCTAAGAACTAGAAATAACGGTTTACCCATTCAGTCTAGTCGATGTAACACAGACATTGGAAGGAGTTTCTTTTCAAACCGAGTCATCCGTCACTGGAACAATCTTCCTTCAGAAGTAGTAAATGCGAATACTATCAACTCCTTCAAATATAGAATCGACCGTCACTTCGCTGCGTCGGGAGTAAACTGAATATTGAGTTGCTTTCATCTGCTCCTCAATATCGAGGTGCTTTCATCTGCTCCTCAATGTCGAGGTGCTTTCATCTGCTCCCCAGGCCCCAGGCTGTCGAGCAGATTAAATCACCAAAGCGGGCAACCTCGTAATGAGCCAATATGCTTTCTGTTGCCTGCGTTTCCATGTTTCCATGTTTCCTCTTTCTCTGCTTCCTTTTTTTCCTCCTTGTACTCTCCCTCCTCGCATTTCTCCTCTTCATACTCGTTCTCCTCTTCTTCCTCCTCTTCTGCCTTCTCTTCCTCCTCCTTTTTCTATCTCACACCCAGCCACACCCTCACATCTCTTCTTCTATCCTCCCCTCCCTTTTACCCTCTCCCCTCCCTCTCCCTTCCCTTCCCTCCCTCCCCTCTCCTGTTAACCTGCCTCCAACACCTGCCACTCAGTTCCCTCTCATGGTGTTTTTCCTCCTGTTTTTCCCCTCGTTAATTTACCCCCTTCTTTCCTTTTTCTTTTATTTATTTATTTATTTTCCTCGTTCACTTTTATCTTATTTTTTTGTGCATGGCTCGGTTCCTGCATTTATTTTTTTGTTTTTTTGTTTTGTTTTTTCCCTGGTGTTTTTGTTCTTCCTTCTCCTTCTTCCTTCCTTCCTTTTTTCATTCTTATTCTTAATTTGTTCTTCTTTATCTTCTTTGTTTTCCTCTCTTCCTCCCTTCCTTCCGTCAGTTCTTTATTTACCTCTTCTCCTTCACCTCTCTTCTTCCTTCTTCCTTTGTTCTTTATCTTCCTCGTTCTCCTTTCTACCTTCCTTCCTTCCTTCCGTTAGTCCTTCCTTCCCCTCTTCTCCTGCTCCTCTCTTCTCCCCGCCTCTTCTTTCCCACACATCTGCTCCTCTTCCACAGTATGCTCCTCCACCTCCTCCTCCTCCTCCTCCTCCTCCTCCTCCTCCTCTTCCTCCTCCTCCTCCTCCTCCTCCTCCTGCACCTGCTCCCCGCCCCCCCTTACAGAGAAGAATGCACAAGACCTTTCCTTCACACCTGCCTCTTACCCAACTCTCATCTCCTCCCTCTTCTTCTCCTCCTCTCCTCATCCTCTTCTTCCTCTCTTCTTTCATCCTACTGTTGTTACTCGTTATATTGTAATTCTCTCATCACAGTTTCTTATTGCCATTTCTTGTTTTTTTTATCATATCCTCTTTTTTATCTCTATTCCTCCTCCTCCTCCTCCTCTTCCGTCATTCTTCTATTTGCCTTTTCTTCTTTCATCTTAGTTTCGTTATTCATTCTCTTTCATTTCCCTTCGCAGCTTCCTATTGCTATATCTTTTTTTTTATCATCTCCCTCTTCCCTCGCTCTCCTCCTCCTCTTCTTCCTTCTTCCTCCCTTTCTTCTTTCTTCCTATTTTCGTTATTCATTCTCTTATCATTTCCCTTCGCAGCTTCCTTTTGCCATATCTTGTTTTTTTTTTCATCTCCCTCTTCCCTCGCTCTCCTCCTCCTCTTCTTCCTTCTTCCTCCCTTTCTTCTTTCTTCCTATTTTCGTTATTCATTCTCTTATCATTTCCCTTCGCAGCTTCCTATTGCCATATCTTGTTTTTTTTTATCATCTCCCTCTTCCCTCGCTCTCCTCCTCCTCTTCTTCCTTCTTCCTCCCTTTCTTCTTTCATCTTAGTTTCGTTATTCATACTTTACTCTTCTTCGTACCTTCCTATTCCCACCTCTCGTGTTTCTATCGTTTCCTCTCCTACTCTCATTTTCCTTGCCATACCTCCTCCTCTTCACAGTTTATATGTTTGTTGTGTTAATCATCTCTTAATATCACCTGTTTCACCTGTTTCCACGCTTCCTCTTCTTTTCATGAGTCATTTTACATTGCTTCATTTAATCTTTTATTTATTTTACTTCATTTCCGATTTGCGCTCTTTCCTCCTCCAGCTATTTTATTTTTTATCTTTCATTCATACTCTTTTTTCCTTTCGTCATTTCCTCTTCGTTTTTTTTTAATGACATTCCTCTTTCTCTGTCCTTCTCCTTCCTCTTCATTCATTCATTCCGCCTTTCCTCCCTCCCTCGCTTCCCTTCCTTCCCTCCCTCAGAACTATTCTCCCTTCCTTTCCCTCCCTACCACCATCCCTCCCTACCATTCTCTCTTCCTCCCTCTTCCTCCCTCTCACGTATTCCCTCCCTTCTCCCTCCTGCCCCCTTCCTTCTTCATATCCTCCTTCCCTCCCTCCTCCTCTCCCTCCCTTTCCTCCGGCTCCCTCCCACCTGTCCTTCGTCCTTCCCAAGTCACCTGCTTCTGTGTCATGACAAAGGTGTTTAATTATTTATAGCACACCTTTCAGAGTCCTGCAGTTCGCGTATTAAGAATGACATGTGATCCGTGTCTGTCTGTTTCTCTCTGTTTCTTCCTTTGTCTCTCTCTCTCTCTCTCTCTCTCTCTCTCTCTCTCTCTCTCTCTCTCTCTCTCTCTCTCTCTCTCTCTCTCACACTGGATTGCGTGATCATTCATTTTCTCCGTGGGTGATTTATAATGGTCGATGTGTACTTGTTTTTTGCTTGTTCGTTTGTTGCCGGCGGCGGATACGAGAGAGGAGTGTGGGGCGGATGTGAAGTACGTTATGTAGTTGTGGTTGTAGTTAGTAGAGTTAATCATGGGGTATTTTTTTATTAGGGGCAAATTGGATGGACAGGTTTTATAATTTTCTTTTTCCTTTTCATAATTTTCATCTTCACTTTCATCTTTTTTTCTCATTCTTTTTCTCATTCTTTTTCTTATTCTTTTTTCTTATTTTTCTTCCTCTTCTTTTTCTTATTAGGGGTAAATTGAATGGTCAGGTTATATAATTTTCTTTTTCCTTTTCATAGTTTTCACCTCCACTTTCATCTTTTTCTCATTCTTTTTCTTATCATTATTTTTCTTCCTCTTCTTTTTTTTCCTTCTTGCTTTAGTCTTGTTCTTGTTTTTATTGTTCTTTTTCTTCTTACTGTCGTTCTTGTTCTTCTTCTCCTTCCAATAATAATAATAACTAATAATATGTGACGTATGTATGTATGTTTGTATGTATAGAGAATGAATGGGCAGATTTTTATGTATATTGGTTTGTAGGTATGCAGGTATTTGTCAAGGGAGGGAGGGAGGGAGGAAGGGAAGAAGGGAGCGTTTGTGGTTTTGCTTCCCACCTGCCTCACCTGCCGTGTCTCACCTGCCTCCCCACCTGCCTGCCCCCCCCCCCTCCCTCCCCCAACTCCCCCTCCCCCCCTCCATACCTGCCTCCCTCTCCCCCCCCCTTAGCACTTGTCTCCCCCTCCTCTCCCCCCCCCTTAGCACTTGTCTCCCCCTCCTCTCCCCCCACCTGCCTCCACCTCCTCTCCACCCACCTGCCTCCACCTCCTCCGCGTCATTAGCAACAGTACCCGGCCACTGACACACACCTCAGTTGGCTGCAGGTAACAGTAACTCGTCATCATCATTACCGTTATCATCATCATCATCATCATCATCACAATCACTGTTATCATCACTATCATTATCACTGTCCCTGTCATCTTCTTTGTCGTCATCATCGTTTCACCGTTGGCGCCATCATCTTTATAATCGTCTCTCTCCTCTTTCTCTTCTTCTTCTTCTTCCCCCTCTTCCTCTTCCTCATCTTCATCCTCTCCATCTTCTTCGCCTCTCTCCTCTTTCTCTTCTTCTTCTTCCCCCTCTTCCTCTTCCTCATCTTCATCCTCTCCATCTTCTTCGCCTCTCTCCTCTTTCTCTTCTTCTTCTTCCCCCTCTTCCTCTTCCTCATCTTCATCCTCTCCATCTTCTTCGTTAAACATTTTTACCCGTAGTTTGTCTGTGTGTATATGTATGTTGTTTACACACACACACACACACACACACATACATACACATAGCAACATAATGATAAAGATTTATATATTTCGACAAAGAGGAGGCATACAGCATTGACTGAACGTTCAAGAAGAGAAGAAGGAAGAACGTAGCGCAGTGAAGCGTGAGAAATATATAATTAGAACGAAGGTGAGGAATAGTACTTTAGCGATAAAGCTTGAATGAAGTATATCGTTAGTGAAGACGAGGAAAGGGAGAAGAAAGAACGAATAACAAGGACATGAACGATAACAAAGGGCTTAGTATCAGAGAGAGAGAGAGAGAGAGAATTAGGATGAGGAAATGGAAAGAAAGGAAGAAAAATACGAAAACAGCAACAGAAGTAACACCACCACCACTACCCCCCCACCACCACCACCCCCACCACCACCGCCACCACCACCGCCGCCGCCTGAGCCATTAGTGGTATACTTGAGGTGTTGGAGGCAGTGGCGCTGACGTAAATATTTGTGCCAGCAGTGCCAAGGCGTCATCGTTAGTGTGGCCCCGCGCTGCCTCCTCCTCCTCCTCCTCCCCCCTCTTCTCTATTTGTTGCTTTCCCTCATCCTACCTACCTCGTTTTTCCCTCTTCGTTTCTTCCCTCCTTTTCACAGTTAACTTTACCTTTCCTCCTCCTCCTCCTCCTCCTCCTCCTTCTCCTCTTCTTCTTCTTCTTTTCTTCCTCCTCCTCCTCTTCCTCCTCTTTTTCTTCTTTATTTTCTTTCTCCATTTTCTTTTTCCTCTTTTTTTTCTAATTCTTCTTCTTCTTCTTCTTCTTCTTCTTCTTCTTCTTCTTCTTCTTTTCCTCCTCCTCCTCCTCCTCTTTTTCTTTTTTCTTTTACTTC
Organism: Eriocheir sinensis; assembly: GCF_024679095.1. NCBI lineage: Eukaryota > Metazoa > Arthropoda > Malacostraca > Decapoda > Varunidae > Eriocheir > Eriocheir sinensis. Next base: position 11,422,996 of record NC_066539.1, read on the forward strand.
ATTTTCTTCTTCCTCTTCTTTTTCTTCCTCTTCTTCTTCTTGTTCTTCTTGTTCTTCTTCTTCTTCCTCCACCTCCCACAAGCTCATATTTCTCATCTTTTCTCCTCACCATTATTTCTCCTAAGCCTTTTTCCCCCTTATCATTTTCCCCTTCTTCTCCTCTTTATCCCCCTCCTCCTCCTTATCCTCCTCCTCCATCTTCATTTACTCTTTTAGCTGTATATACACGTTTCCCCATTATGTGTTATCGGTAATAGCAACGGTAAGGGAACAATAAGAACCGTTCACTCTCTACAAAGATAAATGTACTTCGATCCTCTTTTCCCTCGCTTCTTATAATCTGCTTACGTTCAATTTGGAAGTAAGCGTTTCGAAGAGGATCATATATCATTTTCTACATTATTTTTTGTACCTGTCTCCTTTTTTGTGATACACCTGAGTCTTTTTTTTTATTTACTGGTGGGTTGCAACACTTCTATTTAGCTTGTGGTTTTGTTATTTATTGTCGGTAATTAGCTCATTATTTGTACTAGCCTACGCCAGATATTTTAATCATTATTTCTTGTATCGTTTTTCTTATGGGCAGCCTTTTGTTCACTTATTTTTTCAGTGATGGGTTGCAACACTACTATTTAACCTACATTTTTATTTATTTATTTTTGTCAGTATTTGTCTTTCAATGATCTGTATAACGTCATGTATTTTCAGCATTATTTCTATCAACGTTATTCATATGGACAGACTTTTCCCAACGCCTCTATGTATATATTTGCTTGTTTTTTTTAATTAATTTTGTCAATATTTATCTCTCAACCATCTATATTAATTTCGTCAACATGCATTTAATCATCTTTATCACATTTCCGTTATATCTAGCATTTCTGTTGCATTATTTCCAGCAACGAGTAGCGGGCTTTTTTTATTATTATTTCCTTTTTTGTGTGCCCTTGAGCTGCCTCCTTTGTTGTAAAAAAAAAAACATTCTTATTATCCCCCTCCTCCACCTCTTGTATGAACGGCTTAACCTCCACCTCATTCTTCCTTGTTCCCTGTTGCACACTTTTCACTTATCAGCAACGCCCATGGCCACCCGTGCTCCCTTTCTTCCTGTTCCTCCTCTTCTCTACTTCACATGATCCTCTCTTCCTCTCCCACCTCCCTCACGCCTTCCCTTCCTCTCCCATCTCAATCGCCTTCCCTTCCTTCATCCTCCCTTCCTCCCATTACTTTCCTCTTCTCCCTCTTTCTGCTCCACATCTTCCCTTCTTTCCCTCCCTTCCTCCCTTTCTTTGCTGTTCACCCCCTTTCTTCTCAACATCCTCCCTTCCTCTCCCATCTCTCTCTCGCTTGTCCTTTCCTCCCTTCCTTCTCTTCCTCCTCCCTTCCCATCCTCTTCCCCTCCTCCCTTTCTTTCCTGTTTCCCTTCCTTTGTACTTCACACACATCCTCCCTTCTCTTCCTCTCCCATCTCCCTCTCTCCTCTCCCTCTCCTCCCTCCCTCCATCCCTACCTCCCTCCCCCATCGCCGTGAAACATTATGCCCAATACGTTATATCAAAGGAGCAAACTTTATGGAGCAATTTCAAAGAGAAAAATTGTAGGCGCGTTACTCTACGGCGGCCGTCCAGTGTGTGTGTGTGTGTGTGTGTGTGTGTGTGTGTGTGTGTGTGTGTGTGTGTGTGTGTGTGTGTGTGTGTGTGTGTGTGTGTGTGTGTGTGTGTGTGTGGGTTAGGCAATTAGGGAAAGATTGGGTAAGGTTGGGTTGAGCAAGGTAGGGGAGGTAGGGGAAGGGGGGGAGGGGAGGGGAAGAAAGAGAAAGAAGAAAAAAAATGAAAAGATGAAGGGGAGGAAAGGAGATGAGGAAGAAGGAAGAGAATAAAAACAGAAAGGAGGAATTCAAGAGAGAAGAGATAGAAAGAAGGAAGAGAAGGAGTGAGAAAGAAAAGGGAAGAAGAGAAGTATGTATGTGCGGTGTGTGTCTGGGTGGTCATCCTCTTTTAGCCGTTTCGGTGAAACCTTTGCTATTGCGCTGGACATATCAAAAGCTTTTGATAGGGTCTGGCACAAATCTTTACTTTCCAAACTACCCTCCTATGGTTTCTATCCTTCTCTCTGTACCTTTATCTCCAGTTTCCTTTCTGACCGTTCTATTTCTGCCGTGGTAGACGGTCACTGTTCTTCCCCTAAACCTATTAACAGTGGTGTCCCACAGGGTTCTGTCCTATCTCCCACTCTCTGTTGTTCATTGATGATCTTCTTTCCAAAACGAACTGTCCTATCCATTCCTACTCCGATGATTCCACTCTGCATTACTCAACTTCTTTTAATAGAAGACCCACCCTACAAGAACTTAACGACTCAAGGCTGGAGGGTGCAGAACGCTTAGCCTCAGACCTTACTATTATTTCCGATTGGGGCAAGAGGAACCTGGTGTCCTTCAACGCCTCAAAAACACAGTTTCTCCACCTATCCACTCGACACAATCTTCCAAACAACTATCCCTTATTCTTTGATAACACCCAGCTATCACCTTCCTCAACACAAAACATCCTCGGTCTATCCTTAACTCAAAATCTCATCTGGAAACTTCATATCTCATCTCTTACTAAATCAGCTTCCTCGAGGCTGGGCGATCTGTACCGTCTCCGCCAATTCTTCTCCCCCGCACAGTTGCTGTCCATTTACAGGGGCCTCGTCCGCCCTCGTATGGAGTATGCATCTCATGTATGGGGGGGCTCCACTCACACAGCTCTCCTCGACAGAGTGGAATCAAAGGCTCTTCGTCTCATCAGTTCTCCTCTTCTTACTGATAGTCTTCTACCTCTCAAATTCCGCCGCCATGCTGCCTCTCTATCTTCTATCGATATTTTCATGCTGACTGCTCTTCTGAACTTGTTAACTGCATGCCTCCCCCCCTCCCGCGGCCCCGCTGCACAAGACTTTCTACTCATGCTCATCCCTATACTATCCAAACTCCTTATGCAAGAGTTAATCAGCATCTTCACTCTTTCATCGCTCACGCTGGTAAACTCTGGAACAATCTTCCTGCATCTGTATTTCCTCCTGCCTATGACTTGAACTCTTTCAAGAGGAGGGTATAAGGACACCTCTTCTCCCGAAATTGACCTCTGATTTCGAACACTCCTTTAACCTCTGTTCTGGAGCAGTAAGTAGCGGGCCATTTTTTTTTTTTTTCTTCTTACGCCCTTGCACTGTCTCCATACTGTAAAAAAAAACAAAAAAACATATATATATATATATATATATATATATATATATATATATATATATATATATATATATATATATATATATATGTGCATTGGGCCCACGGATGCCAGGTATCGTACTCAGAGCCGCGTATTTAACTGCTTGTGGCCCATAACTGTTGCCAAGAAGCACCAATAATTAACCATTTAAACGATAACCATATATGGAGGCAGATATTTGGGTGATGAGAGCAGTTTAGGGGTCGGAAATCGGCAGAAATATGAGGCAGAGTACGACAATCTGGCTACGTTGAAATTTGGTTAGGCCTTACAAGTTTACATATATATACCTATATGTTGAACCCTCCCTTCGGTATTAAAACATGCCACACAGACATTCAACTTTTAAAAGCGTCATGAATTAGGGCAGATAGTCATTTATTACGTTTTTACGGGAAATGTTTTTTTTATTAACACATCAAAAGCATTTAACTTATAACAAGCGTCATTAATAAGATCAAACTGTCCGTTCCGTTTATTTTACATGACAAGTAAATAAATAAATATGAGGGGAGAGAGAGAGAGAGTCGCTTCCACTTTACAGGGTTACACTTTTTTCTGGCCACACTTTTCTTCCGCCATTTTCCCCCCTACACTTTCCTCCCTACATTTTCCTCCCTACACTTTCCTCCCTACATTTTCCTCCCTACACTCCTCCCTACACATTCCTCCCTATACTTTTCCTCCGCCACCTTTCCTCCTCCACTTTTTTTCCTTTAATTTTCTTCCTCCAATTTCTGACAACACTTTTCTTGGGACACTTTTCCGGCAACACTTTCCGGCATCACTTTTCCGGCAATACTTTTCCGTCAACACTTCTGCCTACCTACACTTTCTAGCTACACTTCACTTTTTTTGGATACACTTCGCTACACTTTTTGTCGTTGAGAATTTACTTTCCTTTGCCTGAGTGTGTGTGCGTCTCGCCTGGAGTTCAATAGCTCAGGTGTGTGCGATCAAATTCCCTTATACTCAGCCGTATTCAATAGCTTGTCAGGAACACCGGCCACTAACTCACCTGGAAGAAGAGGAGGAGGAGGAGGAGGAGGAGGACGAACGGGTTAAGAAGGAGAAATGGGTGGAGGAAGAGGGAGAAGATACACATTAAAGATGAGATTAGGAAAAGAAAGAGGAGGAGGAAGAGAAGGAGGAGCAGGAGGAGAAGGAGGGAGAAAAGAAAGAAGAAGAAGAAGAAGAAGAAGAAGAAGAAGAAGAAGAAGGGAAATGAAAAGGAGAAATAAAATAAAAGTTTAAAAGAAATCGCATGAAGGAAAAGAAAGATAAGAAAAAATAAGTTTAAAGGAGGAGGAGGAGGAGGAGGAGGAGGAGGAGGGGAGGAGGAGGGGGAGGAAAGAGTTCATAAAGAAGAAGACGAAGAGAAGGAAGATAATAAAAGGGAAACTAAAGGGAATGCAAGAGAGAGAGAATTTCGCTTCCTCCAACCATTTTTCACTTTCTATTTATGAACATTTTTTCCTGTCAGCGGATTCATGCGTGGCTTACGAAATTCGAAAAAAAAAAATTTGGAATGAAAAAAAAATGCTGCGACAGGGAATTCTTAAGTGGGAGAGTGTACCATACGTAGACGACCCCCCTTCTCTCTCTCTCTCTCTCTCTCTCTCTCTCTTATGTGGGATGAAAACGAGGAATAGGGAAGAGAGAGAAGTGGGGAAAGGGAGATAAATAGGGAGGAGAGAAAGTTTGAGAAATAGGAAGGGAGGGAGTGAATGGTAGGTAATTAGGAGGGAATGAGGGAGGGGAGGGAGGGAGGGAAGAGGGAGAGAATTAGGGAGGGAAAATGGGAGGAAGAAGGGGAAGAGATAGATGGAGAGAGAAATGAGGGAAGGAAGAGAGGGGATTAATATATTGAAAGGGGAGAGAAAGAGAAGAGAGAAGATGGTAGGAAAGAGAGAAGAAAAGAAGAGAAAGGGAAATGAGAATAAAGGAAATGAGGGAGAAGGGAAAAAATGAAGAAAAATATGAGAGGGAGGAAGGAGGGAAAGAAGGGAATGGTGAGAGGGAAAGAAGGGAGGGAGAAAGGAAGAAGTAAAGAGGAAAAGAAAGAAAATGAAGAGACGGGAGGAGTGAGAGAAGGGAGGGAGGAGGGAAGAATTGGAGGGGAAGGAGAGGGAAGGAAGGGAAGTCTGTATGGAGTCCCAGGATCATCAGTTTCCCTTCCATCATTATTCTCTCCCTTCTTCCCTCCTTCTCTCCCTCTCTCTCCTTCTCTCCCTCCATCTCTTCCATCCTCATCTCCCTCTTAGACCTATATCACTCTCCCTCTTTCCTTATCTTTCTCCTCCTTTTTTCTCTCCTCTTCCTTTCATCTCTTCATTCTTGTTCTCCTTTTTCCTCCATTTTTACTTTCCTCCATCTACCCCTCTTCCCCTCCTCCCATTTATCTCCTTTTCTCTTTCCTCTCCCCTCTTCTCATCTGTTCTCCCCTTTCACCCTCCTCCATGTCTCCTCTTTCCTCTCTCTCCCCTCTTTCCCTTCTACCATTAGTGCTTTTGGGGTAGATTTCCTCTCGCTCTTCTGTTTACTCTTCTCTTTTCTTCTTCCTTCGCCTCTTCTTTTCTCTTTTTATTAATTCTCAAGTCTCTACTCTTTTTCAACATCTCTTTTTCCCTTCCCTTTCTTTTCTCTTTCCATCTTCAAGCTTTTTCACTCCTTTTTTTCCTCCCTTTTCCCCATTTCCTCTTCGCCACTCAAGACCTTATATCCCTCGCTTCCCCACGCCTCCCCTCTCTTCCCTACGCCACCGAACGCCTTCCCTTGCCTCCCCACGCCTCTTCACACTTCCTCTTGCTTCCCCATGCTTCCCCTCGCCTCCTCAACTTCTGCCTCTTGCATTCCCGCGCCTCCCAACGCCTCTCAACACAGGTTTTTGCTTCCCGACGGCTTTCCTCGCCTCCCTCGCCTTCCAACAGTTCCCCACGCCTTCCCATGGCTTCCCTCGTCTCCCCTCGCCTCCCCACACTTTCCCACGCCTCCCCACGACTTCTCATGCCTTGCCACACCTCTCCACACCTCCCCTTGTTTCACCACGTCTTTCCTCTCCTCCCCTTGCCTCCCCTTGCTTCCCCACGCCTTCCCATTCCTTCCCTCCCGTCCCCTCGCTTCCCCACGATTTTTCACGCCTCCCCTCGCTTCCCCATCCTTCTCCTTGCCTCTTCTCGATTCTCTACTCTCCCCACGCCTCCCCACACGTTCACTCGTTTCCCCCACGCATTCCCACGCCTCCACTCCCTACCCTATCCATTCCCTTGCCTTTCCTCGCTACTTTACCCCTCCCCACGCCCTCCCTTTGCCTCCCCACGCCTCCCCACGCCAGCTGTAATGTGTTAGTCAAGGCGCACCTCAAAAAGACCCGCGTGTCTGTCTTGTGAATTAGGAACTTAAAAGCAAGGCCGCATTTTTGGAAGCGCAACACGGAGCAAAAAAAGAAAAAAATGTGTGTGTGTGTGTGTGTGTGTGTGTGTGTGTGTGTGTGTGTGTGTGTGTGTGTGTGTGTGTGTGTGTGTGTGTACGTAAACTGACGCAAATAAAACATACACGTCATTATTTTTTAGAGTATCCGTTAACATATTTTTTTGTTCATTAAGGAAGATACTTTTTTGAGCGACTGTACATCATTCATTATCTTGTTATTTTTGTTTGTTTTGTTTGTTTTGCTTCCTCGGTTTCGTTTACTGGCGTGTGTGTTTTCAAAAGATTTAGAAGGCTCAGGTATGTGTGTGTGTGTGTGTGTGTGTGTGTGTGTGTGTGTGTGTGTGTGTGTGTGTGTGTTGCTTCCAGATTCCGGTGTTAAAAGCCTCCCTTCCCGCCCGTGAATGAGGTAAAAGCAAGGAGAGTTTTGAAGGCACGAAGGAGAGAGAAAAGGTATACTCACACACTACGGAATCCCGCGCTCAGATGTGGCGGCGAATTCTTATTTTCTGATTCTGAGGTTTTTGTAATAGGAATAAACAAGTTGAGAATCCTGACGTTAGTTTTGCCGAGTCAAGTAGGCATTGTTTAAGCAGAAAAGTTTAGTAGAGGAGTTAGATCAAGTGATTCCTGACTTACACGCTTACTTATAATAGTTTTAGTATGATGGGTAAAGAGCGATGGGACTCCCCGACGTGGTGCTTTGTCGCTGTCCTGACCTCTGACTCTCCGGGTAAGTGTGTAAGTCGATTTCGTCTAAAAATTCTCTCTGCCCTCGTGCCACACTCCCCCATCAGAGCCAGAAGACGACTGATTAAGGAATAGATTTAGCACCTAAGAAAAGTAGCCTCCGTGTAACAGTCGCCACTCTAAACTAAATAATAAACAATGGAAATAATAAAAAGAAAAGCAGTATCCATATAACAGTCGCCGCCCTAAACTTAACCCTAATACTTGCCAGATAGATTTTGTATACTAGATATTTTCCCAGGTTTCAGCCAGGGTGGGAAGGGGGTGTGGGGGACTGGGAGGGGGGAGGGGAGGTGGGGGACTGGGAGGGGGGAGGGGTGGTATTCCATAATCAATTCACAGGTGATAGAAAGTGTGAAAAGTACGTGTCACATTTTTTTCCTCCACGCCTTCTTTTACGTGTGTGACGCCAACATGTAAAATATGTTTACTTGCACCTCGCTCTGTACGCCCTTCACGTGCTGCTCCCCAACACACACACATGACTCTCCCCAGCGTGTGCCTCCCCTGCCTCCCCTTCTTCCTCCCCTGCCTCTTTCCCTGCCTCCATCTATTGCCCCTCTTCCTGTTCTCCCTTCCCATCCCTCCTTTTCCTTGCTTCCTCTCCTGTCCTCTTCACTTCCCATCCCTCCTTTTCCTTGCTTCCTCTCCTGCCCCCTCCCTTGCCTTCTCGTCCTTCCCCACCCCGTCCCTTCCATCCCTCTTTTTCCCTGCCTTTTCCTCTGCCATCCCTCCTTTTCCCTGCCTCCTCCTCTCCTCTCCCCTCCCTTCCCTGCCCCCGCCCGTCCCCGCCCCGTCCCGTTCATCCCTCCTTTTCGCCTCTCTGAACTCCACTACGTTCTCAGATTTTCAGAATTTTTTTCGTGGCGACGCACGTGAACTCGAAACTCCGGATGGATTTTGGGGTGAAAAATCGTTCTGTCGAGGCGTGTATGTTGGCGTGAAATGTGACGGGCGCGTGCACACACACACACACACACACACACACACACACACACACACACACACACACACACACACACACACACATACACGTCAATTTTGGCTTCACCTTAAGATTCATGAGGACTTTTTTTTTTTTAGTGGTTTTATTTTTTTCATTTCTTTTTCCTTGATTATTTATACTTTGCCTGTAGTAATGGCTTTCTAAATTTTCCTCCTCCCCATTTTCTTATATTTCCTCATCTTCCTCCTTTTCCACTCTCATTTTATGGTCTACTTTTTTTCATTTTACTCTTCTACTTCTTGTCTGCTGTTCCTACTCCTCTACATTGTCATTCCTTTCTCTTCTCTTACCTTTACTGTTTCTCCTCTTCCTCCTCCTCCTCTTTTTCCAACTCCTCTTTCCCCTCCTCCTCCTCCTCCTTCTCTCTCTCTATTCTTCCCATATTACTTCTCTTCTTTTTCCTCCTCCCTTTTTTCCTCCTCTTTTTTTTCTCTCCTCTTCGTTCTCCTTTTCCCCAACTTCACCATCACCCTCACCCTCATCATCACTATCATTATCATCATCATCATCATCACCATCACCATCATCATCATCTCTCCACCTGTTCTTGCTCCTTTAGTGTTTTCTCCCCCACACACACATCGAAGTCTCCTGCTATCGGCCAGTAATTTCGCATCCTCCCCCCCTATCTCCCGGCTCCCCCCCACCCCCCCCTCACTAAGAAGCCGATACTACAAGATTCCGATAACAGGAGCGCCGCCCCCCCCCCCCACCTTCTCTCTCTCTCTCTCTCTCTCTCTCTCTCTCTCTCTCTCTCTCTCTCTCTCTCTCTCTCAATTTTTCTTCTTTTTTCTTTTTTTCTTTTTTCTTTCATTTTTTTCAATTCTCCTTCTCTTTTCTTTTTCTTTTTCTTTTCTTCTTTTCTATTTCTTCATCGTCATTTGCTCCTTCCTTTCTTTTTTCATCTTTTTCTTCTTCTAATCGTTTTACTTAATCTTATCTTCCCCTCCTTACTCTCTCTCTCTCTCTCTCTCTCTCTCTCTCTCTCTCTCTCTCTCTCTCTCTCTCTCTCTCTCGCTCTCGCTCTCGACAGTACTACGTAAAGCCGCTATTGGTGGTGGTCGTTAAGTACGTCATATTGTGTCGCTTCCAACTTCAACTCCTGATTGGCGACTTGTGGAAAAAAGTTGAAGTTCGAGAAGCCTAATAATGTTCTTTTGATGCGTTGTAGTCGTGGTGGTAGTAGTAGTAGTAGTAGTAGTAATAGTAGCAACTGGGAGGTGACACGAGGGGACTGGTGGAAAGGAATAGGAAGAGAAGGGAAAGAGAAGAGAAGAGAAGAGGAAGGGAAGAGAAAGATAGGAATGATATACAAAAGCAGTGGGCAGGGGACAGGAGGGAAGGAGTGGAAAGATAGGTGAAGAGAAGGGGAAGGAAAGCAAGGAAGGAATGGGATAGGAAATATGTAGTAGTAGTTGTAGTAGTAGTAGTAGTAGTAATACCCTCCTCATACCTTACTCTCATGGTTCCTTCTCCTTTTCTTCTATTCCATCCCTTCTCATGTCTCTCCTTTCTACACAATTTTTTTTTGTCGTAATCTTTTTCTATATATTTACTCTTCATGGCTTCTCTTTTTCCATTTTTTTTTTATGAGACAGGTTACTTTGATTACGTTTTTTTTTTTGTGTGTGTGTGTGTGTGTTTGGTGTTTATTTTATTTCGTTGCCTGGGAAACTTAAGTAAGTGTAGGGGTGCACATTGTTGTATGGTGTGTGTGTGTGTGTGTGTGTGTGTGTGTGTGTGTGTGATGTGGTGCTGTGAACCATTCTCGTATAAGGAGAGCGATGTATTATAACGATGTAAGGGAAAATACTGATTGGTTTTATCCGAACGTATTGTAGTAGTGTTGTTGGCTTCTTAAATATATATATAGAGCAGCAAGAAGTGAAGGAGAGATTGATAGAAAGAGAGGAGGAGGAAAAGGAAAAGAAGAAGAAGAAGAAGACAAAGGAGAAAGGAAATGAAGAGGAACAAGAAGAAGAAGAAGGAGATGAAAAAAGAAGTTATATAAGAGGAAAAAAAACAAGAACAAGAAGAGAAAGAAGAGAAAAAGGGGGATAATGATGTCCTCTTATAACGTACAAAACAGAAGCTAAGCAAAAAAAAAACGAAAAAAAAAAACGTAATGGGAAGTTCACGTGTTTGTCCTAAGTACTTTTGTCGTTTTTTCCTTCCTTCTCTCTCCTTTCCCTCTCTCTCGCTTCTTCCTTCCTCCCTCCTCGGCGGTGTCCCCCAAAATTCCTTTCAGCAATGCCGCGGAAAACACGTCCCGCGCGCCGCCAACTTGTGTCCGAACTGAGGGACGAATCGATGTCCGGCTGACGACGAGGACGAACAAGTTTAGAAAGAATTACTCAGCCCTGCGTGTTGGCTCGGCGGCTACGGGGGGGGGGGGACCGAATGGGGAAGGGAGGAAGGGTAGGACGAAGAAAAGGAGGGAAAGAGAAGAGGAAGGAAAGGAACGGGAAGGAAGGGATAGGATATATATATATAGAAAGCGATGGGAAAGGCACTGGAGGGAAGGGAAGGGAAAAGAGAAGAGAGAGTGAAGGGTAAAGAAGGGAAGGGATAGGAGAGAAGGTAATAGGGAGGGGTAGAGAATAGTAGGGGAAGGAAGGGATAGGATAGGAAAGGACAGGGACGGAGGGGAGGGAAGGGGTGGGGTGAGGGAAATAAGCAGGGAGAGTTGAGAAAAGAAAGAGAAGAGAAAGGGAAAAGATGGGAAGTGAAAGAGGAAGACAGGGGAGATAGAAAGCAATGGACAGGGAGGGGCTGGAAGTGATAGGCGGAAAGGAAGAGGAAGGAAAAGAAAGGGGAAGGAATAAAAGGAATGGGATAGGAAAGGGAACAGAGAGAGAGAACGTCACCCTCTACCACCACCACCACCGCCACCATCACCGCCATTAGTAACGAGGCTGGTGAAGGAGGCGTTGAAGTAGGGGTGGAGGGGCAGAAGGGGTGAAGGGGGTGCAGGGGCGGCAGGGGCAGACACTTAGTATTCGCGTACGCTTGTATACCCTGGCAGCATGACAGGGGGGGGGGACGGACAGGGGACAGGGACAGGCTCTGAGGATGGCTGTACTCTCCTTCGTGTCCCTCCTTCCTTCTTTCCCTCCTTCCTTCATTCCTTGTTTGCACTTCCTTCATTCTTATTTGTTCAATCTTTCTCCTTTTCACTTTTTTTTTTTTGCATAATTTTTCTCCCTTGTTCCTTAAAATTAGTCTCATTTTTTAGCCCTGTCACACTCCTATTTCCTTTCTGTTTTTGCTTTTTCATTCTCATCCTTTTCTTCATCCTTCATCTTCTTTATCTTCCGCTTTATCATGTTTCTACTCACAGTTTATTCTTTTCTATCTTTTTTTAAATCAGCCTTTTCTTTCTTTCTCTTTCTTTGCCGTTCTTTCTTTCCTTCTTTCTTTCTTGTTGGTTTGCTTGCTTCCTTTCTTCCTCTTGTCGTTCGTCCGTTCCTTCCTCCTCCCTTCCTATCTTCATTCTATCCTTCTTTCTTTTACAACTCACAGTGACTTTCTTTTACACCTATTTTCTTCGTCTTTTTCTTTCTTTCCTCTCATTTCCTCTCTCCATTTCTCTCTTGTTGGTTTGCTTGCTTTCTTTCTTAACCTTTTCGCTCGTCCCTTCCTCCCTTCCTATCTTCATTCTATCCTTTCTTTTACAACTCACAGTGACTTTCTTTTACACCTATTTTCTTCGTCTTTTTCTTTCTTTCCTCTCATTTCCTCTCTCCATTTCTCTCTTGTTGGTTTGCCTGCTTCCTTCCTTAACCTTTTCGCTCGTCCCTTCCTCCCTTCCTATCTTCATTCTATCCTTCTTTCTTTTTCAACTCACAGTGATTTTCTTTTACTCCTATTTTCTTCGCCTTTCTCTTTCTTGCCTCTCAGCTCCATGCATGTGATTTTTTCCCCTCCCATTCTCTGTCTCAGTCTGTTTTCCACAATTCTCATACACTTCCTTCCTACGTTTTATTTATTTTTTATTACCAAACTACAGCAACATATTTTATTAAGTTTTGTTTATTCTCTTGTTTTTTGTTTGTTTTGTTTGTGTTTGTTGCTGTATGTAGGTCACACACACACACACACATGCACACGAACACCCACAAAAATGAAGAAAAGTATAAATAAAAGTAAGTAAGTTAGAAAGGAAGGAAAGAAGGAAGAAATGAATGAAGGAAGGAAAGTGGAGGGGTGGAAAGGAAGGGGAAGAGAAGGGAAGAGGAAAGGAAGGGATGGGGAAGGAAGGGAACAAACCAGAAGAACAAGAACGTGAAGGAAAGTGAAATTAAAAGGAAGGAAGGAAGGATTGAAAGGAAGGAAAAAAATGTCACACGCCACCAAATGTTTTTGCCCGCTTGCGAGATTAGATTACAGACTCCTCAAAAATAAAAGAAAAAGAAGAAAAAAAGCGAGAAGCCTTCAACACGTGAGTCTCCGCAAACACCTTTTGAGAAGAGGAGGAGAAGGAGAAGGAGGAGGAGGAGGAGGGGGAGGGGAAGGAGAGAAAGAAGAAAAAGAAGAAGAAGGAAGAACAAAAAGAAGAAACGCCTGAGCGATGAGGTTAGGAAAAAAAAGGAGGAGTAGGAGGACGAAGAAGATGAAGAGGAAAAAGAAGAAGAAAAGATGAAGGTTAAAAAGATGAGAAGAAAAAAATGTAGTAGAAATAACGAAGAGGAAAAGAAAGAAAAGGAAGACGAATTTAAAGGAGGAGGAGGAGGAGGAGGAGGAGGAAGAGGAGGAGGAGGCGAGTGTTATTACGCCAAATATTTGACCAATTCTTTGTGTTCAAGATTACGCTGTTGTATTGAGAGAGAGAGTAAAAATATAAAACTTCAAGATATCAATTTTCCTTTTTTTCCTTAAACTTTAAATAACAGAAAAATGTGTGTATTGACCCTCGTCCCCTCAGTGACCCTCTTTGACTGCACGTTTTATTTCGTTTTCTTTTATTTTTTATTTGTTTTGTTTTTTAGCAACACATTCAAACATTGGAGGGGCAGTACACCACCCCTTTCCCTCACCCCTTCACCCCTTTGTCGCTCTCCCTCACCCCCTTCTCTCCCTCTGCGCCCTTTTCCTCCCTTTCTGCGCCCTTTTGCTTCCCCTCTTCGCCCTTACCCAGCCTCGTGCCGCCCCCCTCAGCTCCATGCAGCCTCCCTCTCCCTTTTCCTGTCTCTTCTCTCCCCTTTCTCTCCTCCTCTTCACCCTTTTTTCTCCCCCTTGCTCCCCATCACCCTCTTCTCTCTCCTCTCCCCTTTCCCTTTCCCTCTGTTCCCTCTCCTCTCACCCCCTTTCCGCTTCCCTCATCCCTTTCTGTTCTCCCCTCTCTACACCCTTTCCCTCCCCACTTCTCCCCTTTCCCTCCCATACTGTCCCCTTACCCCTCACCTCTTCTGCCCTCTTACTCCTCTCCCCTTTCTCCCCGCCTGCACCCTTTCTCTGTTTTCCTCTTTCTCTCTCCCTCCCTCTTTGCACCCTTTCTCTACTTCCCCTTCTCTCCCATTCTGCACCCTTCCTTTCCTTTCTCTCTCTCCCCTCCTCCTCTCCCCCTTTCTCTGTTTTCCTCTTTATCTCTCCCCCTCCCCCTTTGCACCCTTTCTCTCCTTCCCATTCTCTCCCCTTCTGCAGCCTTCCATTCCTTTCTCTCTCTCTCCCCTCCTCCTCCCTCCCCTTCCCCTTCGCTCCATTCACGTGTCATTTCCATTCTGTGTTTATTTACCTTCACATATTCGCCGCCCATTAGGTCCCGCTCCATTACACCTCATTAAGTGGCGGCCAAATTTACTCTTTCCATCGCGGGTGTTTGGGTTGAATAAGTGTGGTGTTCCGGGAAACGCTCGTGTGTGCGGGAGGGTGAAGAACGCTGGCCACTCGTTAAAACTCGTGAAGTAGAAAAAAATATATGTATATGTGTGTGTGTGTGTGTGTGTGTGTGTGTGTGTGTGTGTGTGTGTGTGTGTGTGTGTGTGTGTGTGTGTGTGTGTGTGTGTGTGTGTGTGAATTGCGAGCTTGATAACTTTCTCATTTTTTTTTACAATAAGGCAGGCAGCTCAAGGGTAACAAACAAAAACAATAACTAAAAAAAGAAGCCCTCTAGACCCTCCTCCGACAGAAGAAAACAGAACGATAGGCCAAAAGAGAAGTCAGTTTCGTGTGCGTGTCTTGATACTTTCTCTCTCCTTTTGAAAATTTATGTTCGTGGTGAGGTGGTTTTTAGTGTTGTATTGTCGCGTGTGTGACTGTTAAGAGCTTTGGCCCCTCCCCGTTAACGCTGTTCAACAATAAATAAAATACAGTACTGGAAGACGAAAGGGAAGAACAGAGGAGAGAGAGAATACGTAGGAGGAAGAGGAGGAGGAGGGAAGAAAAAAGAGCTTGGCATGAGGAAGTTAGAAAAAATGTATATATGTGTATTGCCAACTTGATTTAACTCGTATTAATGTTATGGGGAAGGTTTTTAGTCTTGTATCGTCGCGTGTGTGATTATAAAGAGCGTTGGCCACTCCCCCGAAACGCTATTAAGTTAGAAAAAAAGTATATATGTGTATTGCCAACTTGACTGAACTCGTATTTATATTATTGGGGAGGTTGTTTTAATCTTGTATCGTCGCGTGATGGTAAAGAGCGTTGGCCACTCCCCCGAAACGCTATTAAGTTAGAAAAAAAGTATATATGTGTATTGCCAACTTGACTGAACTCGTATTTATGTTATTGCGGAGGTTGTTTTAATCTTATATCGTCGGGTGCATGATGTAAGGTTGGCCGCGTATGAAAGGACGTGGCCTCAAGTTGTAAGTGTCGTGTTCTCTCTCACCACAACGGTAATGATATTTCTTTTACCATAACCAATTTTAAGCCTGATCTCGGTTTTGCTGGTTATTTTTGCATCTTCTAATACGCGTACTACTTACAATGGTGCGTGCAAATTGGCAACCGCACTGAGTTGAACGTATAAAAATGAAGTTACCTGAAAATAAAGGCTGTGATATTTGTTTTCCAGTAGCTAAATTTGTGCCTGATTCTTTTTTTCATTTTCTAATACGCGTACATTTTCTCAGTACTATTAGGTCATCACCACCACCATCACCACCATCACCACCACACCACAACTATTATTTCTTACATTTACTAACTACCATTAACACCATCACCACCACCACACCAATCCGACCATACCACTCCCCTTACGACTTAGAATGGTGCGTGCTAATTGGCGACCATATCCTAACCCGTGCCATGATGTTTTAAGGGAAGGAAAAAAAAATGTAATCTATATAAAGTGTGTTTTGTAGAGGAAGGGAAGTAGGATAATTTACCATAGAGGAAAATTGAAATATTGCGTGTGGCTGTAATTATATCAGAGAGAGAGAGAGAGAGTATTTATTTTGTCATTATCCTTCAGTATTATTAATGACATGTCGGAAACAGTAATAGAAAAAAAAGATAATTAGTCATGGATCTGATTACACTTTTACGTACATTTATTTTCTCTCTCTCTCTCTCTCTCTCTCTCTCTCTCTCTCTCTCTCTCTCTCTCTCCACTTCTCCCCATCGATATCACACACACACACACACACACACACACACACACACACACACACACACACACAGATAATGGCCTCTCCCCCTCTCTCTCTCTCTCTCTCGCTCTCGCTCTCTCTCTCTCTCTCTCTCTCTCTCTGTCACACCCACACACACACACACACACACAGCTGCCAAGGATCGATAAGGAAGGGGAAGAAAAATCAATAGGAGGCTTTAGTTAGGTTAAAAGGGCGTCTCTCTCTCTCTCTCTCTCTCTCTCTCTCTCTCTCTCTCTCTCTCTCTCTCTCTCCAATATTTCTTTTCTCTGGCTCGGAATTTGTCTTTTTCTTTTTTTCTTCTAATTTCGTCTGATTTATTTTGCTCTCAACGTGGTGTCATTTTTTTTCCCTTCCCTTAACTTTCTCTCCCTTTTTTTTTCCTCCGTCTGGTACTTTCCTCTTCCCTTCCCTTCACGCTCCCCTTCACCTCCTGTCACACGCTTCCCTCCTCCCTTCCCTTCTTCCTCCTCCTCCTCTTCCTCTTTCCCCTCCTCTTTCCGCCTCTTTCCTCCATTTCCCAGCCCTTAAACTCCTATACCCTCCTCCATTTCCTCTTCCTCTTCCTCCTCCTCCTCCTCCTCTTTCTCTTTTTTTTTCCGTTTCTCGTTTTTTTGGTTCCTTTCCCTTCCCTATCGTTCTTTTCTTCCTTTCCATCTTTATACCGATTATCTCTCTCCCTTTTTTTTCTTTCTTTTCCTATTTATCTTCTCTCGCCTCTTCTCGCTCTTTTCTCTTCCTCCCTCCTTTTCGGTTTCCTCCTCCTTCCTATCATTCTTTTTTTTCCTTTTTCTAAATATTTATTCATCTATTCATCTCTTTATCTTTTCCGTGACTCCTTTCTTTCTTTTCTTCTGTTTTCTCTATTCCTCCTTCTTTATTTCTACTTCCCTCTTTTCCTAATTATTCTTTTCTTCCTCTTCATATTTTTTTGTATCTATATATACCTCTTAGCTTTCCCCCGCTCTCCTTTCTCTTTTTTTCCTTCTTCCCCTCTCCGTTTTCCTGTTACTCCTCTTCCCTCTTCTTCTTCCTCCTTTTTTATCTCTTCTCTGTAACTTTTCTTCCTTCTTTTTTATCCCAATTATTTTTTTTTATCTATATATGCCTCTTAGCTCTCCCCCTTCTCACGTTTCTCATTTTTTTTCTTCCTCGCTTCTCCCTCCTCCTCCTCCTCCTCTTCCCCCCTTGCAATCTGTTTTTTTCCCCTCTCGTTCTTTCATCATTGGACGAGATTCGATCGAGGAACTTTTGTTTATAGAAATTTCTCCCCTATTTTTGCGAGCGAGCGAGCGAGCTAGCGTGTGTGTGTGTGTGTGTGTGTGTGTGTGTGTGTGTGTGTGTGTGTGTGTGTGTGTTAACTTATTACTATGTTTTCTTTGTTCTTTTTTATAACTCCTCTTTCCTTCACCCTTTTTTCCCACCCCCTTCATCCCTACCGTCTATATACCCCGTCAATATCTTCCTTTGCTTTTTCCTTCTTTCTTTACCTTAACTTCTGTTTTATTCGTGTGTGTGTGTGTATGTGTGTGTGTGTGTGTGTGTGTGTGTGTGTGTGAATGGGTGCAATTAGGTGTAAGAAAACAAACAAATTGGACGCGTGTTTTGCGAGAGACTGATCGGTGGGGTCGCGAGAGAGAGAGAGAGAGAGAGAGAGAGAGTCTGAAAGTGTGTAGGAGCATTCAACTGACAAAATTAATGAATGGGGAAAGATGGAGAGGTAAATATATAAAGTCGAGGAAATATTTAAAAGAGGAGGAGGAGGAGGAGGAGGAGGAAAAGAAAGAGGAGGAGAAGGAGGAGGAGGAGGAGGGGGAGGAGGGAAGATGATGGTGACAGTGATGGAGGGAGTGACGAAGCGAAAGTGATATAGATCCAGTGAGTGAGTGAGTGAATATGAGTTTTTTTTTTTATTCCGGCAAAAAAAACAAAAAAGACGCGAACATAACGTAAAAGAAAATGAGGAAAACACTCTCTACCTACTACAAAATACAGAGAAAAGGATACATAAAGAGTTAGAGCGAATGAAGAAATGACTGATGCAAAATAAGACAGAAAAAGATGCCTAGAGAGTAAGACACTGACCTATCTTTCGGCCACCTCTTTGGATTCTTTTTAGGAGCAGTGAGTAGCGGGCTTTTTTTTATTAATGTTTGCTTTTTGTGTGCCCTTGAACTGTCTCCTTTGCTGTAAAAAAAAAAAAAAAAAAAGAGGATAGGTGAGTGAGTGAGTGAGTGAGTGAGTGAGTGATGATGAGAAACCAATGAGACCTATAATAGAGTGAGAGTTAAGTGAGCGAGTGAGTTACTGAGTATGGGTAACTAGTATAACCGCGAGTGAGTGAGGTTGGGGGTGAGTATGAAGAAACGAATGAGTGAGTGAATTTGAGGGAATAGTGAGTGAGTGAGTGAGTGAATGCTTGAGTGTGTGGCTGTAAGGTCGGGTGAATAAGGTGGGCGAGGGGCGCGTGGGTGTGGAAATTGAATAGATCTTGATTGATGGGTCGGCGGCGGCGGGAGTACAGTAATTTGATGCGGATATGGAAGAGGAAGGGAGGAGGAGGAGGAGGAGGAGGAGGAGGGAAGAGAATGGGGGAAGAAGGGAAACGGATAGGCATAAATGAGAATAGAGGTAAGATTGTACAGTAATCTGATGCGGATATGAACGAGGAGGGGAAGAGGAGGAAGAGGATGAGAAGGAGGGAGAGAAAAAGGTAGGACTAGCCAGGCCTATGTAAGAATGGAGGAAAGAAAGATTTGGAAAGTAAGGAAGAGAGAAGGGAGAGAGGGAGGAAGGAGAGAAGGCAGATAGGCAAAGATATGAAGGGAGGAAAGGAGGAGGAGGAGGAGGAGGAGTACCGGAGGGAGAAAGGAAGGGAGGAATTAAAGCGATGGAAATGTATGGGTCTGGCCAGGCATATGAGAGAAGGAAGAGGAGGAGGAGGAGGAAGAACAAAGAGGGAGAAAGGGAGAACGGAAAAAAAAGGGAAAGGGACAGACAGGGTATAAGAAATAAAAAAATGAAGGAAGGAAGGAAGTATCGAAGAAAGGAAGGAGGAACATAATTGGTACGAAGGAGCTAAATTTATGATGGAAGAAAAAGGAGAAAACAACGGAAAGAAGGGAAGAGGAAGGAAAGGAAGAAATAAGAAAGGAGAAAACTGAATGATAACTTGAAGGAAGAAAAAAGTTGATGAAGGAAAGAAACTTATAAAAAGAAGAAAGGGAGAAGAAAACAGAGAAGCAAAATACGATGAAAGAAAAATGAAGACTAATGAAGGAAGGGAGGAAGAGAGAGAGACGAACAGGACTGGGCAGGCATACGTTTAGCGGCCTAAGGGAAGGTTAAGTGAGGTAGGTCTTGGGATATAAAAGTAGAGGAGGGGAAAGCAGGGACCCTCAAAATAGCTACACACACCATTATACTCCGGAAACAGACCTTAAGCTTCATCCTCTCTCTCTTCCGTATCCCTATTCCCTCTTCCTCCTCCTCCTCTTCTTCTTCCTCCATGTTCTCTTTCCTACTCGGTGACTTTCTCCTCTTCCTCTTCTGCCTCCGTATCCTTCTCCTCCTTCATGCTCTTCCTCTTCCTCCTTTTTTTCTTCATTTTCCTCTCTCCATTTCCTTGCCTTCTCTTTCTTTCTTTCCTCCATGCCCTCCTCTTCCTCCTTTCATCCTTCATTTCCCTCCTTATATTTTCTCTCCTCCCTTTTCTTTTTCCTCCATGCCTTCCTCTACCTCCTATTTTTTCTTCATTTCCCTCCCTTCATTTCTTTGCTTCCCTTTTCTTTTTCCTCCATGCCCTCTTCTTCCTCCTTTTTTTCTTCATTTCCGTCCCTCCATTTCTTTGCTTCCCTTTTCTTTTTCCTCCATGCCCTCTTCTTCCTCCTTTTTTTCTTCATTTCCGTCCCTCCATTTCTTTGCTTCCCTTTTTTTTTTCCTCCATGCCCTCTTCTTCCTTCTTTTGTTCTTCATTTCCTTCCCTCCATTTCTTTGCTTCCCTTTTCTTTTTCTTCCATGTCTTCCTCTTCCTCCTATTTTTCTTCATTTCTTTCCCTCCATTTCTTTGCCTCTCTCTTCTTTTTCTTCATGCCCTTTTCTTCCTCCTTTTTTTCTTCATTTCCTTCCCTCCATTTCTTTGCTTCCCTCTTCTTTTCCTCCATTCCCTTTTCTTCCTCCTATTTTTCTTCATTTCATTCCCCCCATTTCTTTGCCTCTCTCTTCTTTTTCTTCATGCCCTTTTCTTCCTCCTTTTTTTCTTCATTTCCTTCCCTCCATTTCTTTGCTTCCCTTTTCTTTTTTCCTCCATGCCCTTCTCTTCCTCATTTTATCTTCATTTCCCTCCCTCCATTTCTTTGCCTCCCTTTTCTTTTTCCTCCATGCCCTCTTCTTCCTTCTTTTGTTCTTCATTTCCTTCCCTCCATTTCTTTGCTTCCCTTTTCTTTTTCTTCCATGTCTTCCTCTTCCTCCTATTTTTCTTCATTTATTCCCTCCATTCATTTCCTTGCCTCCTCTTTCTTTCCTTCCATTCCTTCTTTTTTTTCTTTTCTTCGCATTAATCGTTACTCGTCTTCTCCATACTCCTTCCTCCTCGACTCATATTTATCCCTCCTCCACTTCCTCGTCTTCCCCTTTTATCTCTCCTTCTCTTCATTCTTCGTCCTCATCCTCATCCATTTGCGACTATTGGACTCAGAGGAACACGTCATGCAAACTAGTCCTCTCTCCCTCTCATTCTCTTCTTTCATCCCTTATCCTCCTCCTTATTTTCCTTTTCCTCCTCCTTCTCCCCTTCCAGTAACATGAACGGGCAATGCTAACTCGTCCTCTCTCATTCACCCACTTTATCCCTCCTCCTCCTCTTCCTCCTCTATCCTCCCTCTCACTTTAGGTCAGCCGCGCACTCAACCACCACCACCTCCGAAGGCTCAAGGGACGAGGTCATTGGCAATTATTTCGTGTGTAAAGTCGCAATTACCGTCGAGAAGAGGAGGAGGAGGAGGAGCGTCGGCCAACATGTTATTCACCCCGAGATACATTTAATTCTCCCGGCGCCAAAAAAAGATAGATATTTAAATGCATGCGAATGAGGGGAATATATCTGGCGCGTCGACCCATTAGTGTCAGTGATTCGGAACTGGATTTATCGGTTTCATTTGTAAAAGGCTTCGTGAGAGGGAGAGGGTGGAGGGGGAAGGTGGAGAGAGAGAGAAGGAGAGAGGGAGGGAAAAGGAAAGGAGTGGTGATGGTGGTGGTTTTGGTGGTGATGGTGGTGGTTATAGTGGTGGTCGCCGGATAACGTCAACAACAGATAAAGAAAAAAGAGGTAAAGAAGTGGAGCACCGGGAGGCAGCATGGGCCCAGCAAGTCATACACCACGGCAGCCACTATAAATAAAATTCGCTTGCGCCACTGACAGACTGGGGCCGTCCATGAGACCCCTATATGGGCCGCACCAAATAAATGATAATGATTCGACGCTGGAAAAAAAAAATGAAAAATAGCAAGAAGGAAATAAAATGAAAAATCTATTGCGTAGGATAATCTGTTTTTGTTTGCACCTAATTATTCTTGGATTCGCTTTTATATATATCATTATGAATTTTGATGTTTACCTGTGGATGCTTTGTGTTTATCTTGATTTATTTATTTGTTTATTTTAGAGGCAATGAAACAAAAAAAATATTGGGTCGGATAATTGTGTTCTGGTTACACCTAATTATTCTTTGATTCGCTTTTTTATGTGTGTCATGAATTTAAAGACGTAACTGCAGATGCTTTTTATTTATGTCGGTTTATTATTGTTTTTATGATGGAGTAATTATGGAATGTTTTGCCGCTGGAAATTAATGTGTGCCAACGCGCCCTGATCCCTTGTTTTCCCGGCCTTCGACCTTTTGATATGGGAGAGATTTACAGCAATTAAAATCCAATCAACGTATCATCGTATTCCTTGCTTACCTCGCACGCCAGCAAAGGAAAACTGAAAAAAATAAACCAACTCGACTTTTTCCTCAGATTTCCACGTAGTCTGTCAGGTTTGTGAACATTAAAAAATATATAAAAAATGTGAAAATATCATCTGACATCTGATTATTACATGAGAGAGAGAGAGAGAGAGAGAGAGAGAGAGAGAGAGAGAGACCTAACTTTTTAAACCACCAATAAAAAAAAAATAGCGAGGCGTAGTATAAATAGCCAAGGGAGGAGGAGGAGGAGGATGAAGAGGAAGAAGAGGAGAAGGAGGAGGAGGAGGAGGAGGAGGAGGAGGAGGAGGAGGAGGAGGCGGCTTCTGCTACCTGCCCGCTAGTCGCATCAGAATGACAGGTGTGCGGGACGTGTTTCTTTTTTTTTTTTTTTTAGTGAAAGGTGACAGACGAAAAAAAAATAGAAAAGGCTGAAAAGAAGAAAAAGAAAAACAAAGCAGCAGATAACCCTCGCAAAACGCCTGTCTCTCAATATAAAGTTCGAGAGAGAGAGAAAAAAAAAAGAAATAGAAAGATCACGTTAGCTACCTGTATTGATCTTTCTTTTTATTTTTGTTTTTGAGTATTTTATTTTTATTTTTTGATGGACGTGTGATAAGGCAAAATGTGATCCACCCGTCATTGTGTGTGTGTGTGTGTGTGTGTGTGTGTGTGTGTGTGTGTGTGTGTGTGTGTGTGTGTGTGTGTGTGTGTGTTCTATCTTGGCTCCCCCCTAAGCGGATTCGTTTGTGAAAAGATGATGGAAGCGAGGGAGTACTTTGGATCAATTACGCTGGTTAGTAGTAGTAATAGTAGTAGTAGTAGTAGTAGTAGTAGTAGTAGTAGTAGTAGTAGTGGGTGACAGAAGTGAAGGGCCTGTTACTAAGTGGGGGAAGGGGTGGAAAGGGGTAATAGAGGGGTGGATGTGGGTGTGGGTGTGGGTATATGATGGGTGTGGATGTGGGAGAATGTGGTATGGGGTGTGAAGGGGGTGCAGAGGGATGATGGAAGGGGGTTAGAAGGCATGTGTGTGGGTACGGGTGGGTGTGAGGGAGAGGGGACCTGGGTGCGGGTGTGAGTATATGGGTGGGTGTGTGGGATAGGGGACCTGGGTGTGGGTGTGAGTATATGGGTGGGTGTGGGGAAGAGGAAGGTGTAGGTGGGTGTAGGTGTCAATGTGGGTGTTTTTGGGAGTGTGATGATTGCTGCAAAATAAGACAGAAAGAGATGCCTAAAGAGTAAGGAGGTAAGTGAGTAAATGAATGAGTGAGTGAGTGAGTGAGTAAAGAGTGAGAGTTAAGTGAGTGACTGTGGGATGTGTGTGGGGTGGATGGGTGTGAGTCTATGGGTGTCAGGTTGGTGAGTGGGAGGGTGTGGGTGGTTAGGGGATCATTACCGGGTGAGTGATGGCTGGCTTGTGATATTAATGTATGTAGTGAATGCGAGGCGAGACCATCACTCACCCGGCCCGAAGCGGCGTTTTGATCGTCCTCGCCGAAATGTTGATGAACCGAACACACCTAGTTGAAAAGACGATCAGCCGGCCTCCGAGGGTCAGTTTTCTCTTTCTCTCTCTTGTTATACACGTTCGCGAGAGATGTCAGGTAGATCTTTTTTTGAGAGAGAGAGAGAGAGAGAGAGAGAGAGAGAGAGAGAGAGAGAGAGAGAGAGAGAGAGAGAGAGAGACCCAGCATTATCTCTCCCTCCTCCTCCTCCTCCTCCTCCTCCTTATCTTTAGGTCGAACGTACATAAGTAATCATAACTGAGATCTTAAGGACACACAAAGTACTGTAAATCTGCTTATAAGAAGAACAAAAATATACCGTGCTCGAATTCGTTACGAGGAACTTAAATGTAGGATTCCGTAGTAATTTTATCCACGTATATGTCGGACGAGACCTCACCTGAAATACGCAGCGTAGTTTGCTTCTCCAGATACAAGGACATCCGGTTGCTCGAAAGTTCAGAGGGAAATAGAGTCTTCAATTATGAGACATTAGATGCAGAGATTCACCACTGATAAGCTTTTTGTATGTATTACCGCCGCTGACTCATCCGTTTTGCCTGTGATTGTTGTAATAAAAACTTGCCTGGGTTGCTGACGCGTGACGCAGCTGATCCAGAGGCGTCTTGCGAGGCTCCTGAAGGGCACCGGGACGCTACACCTTGGGGTACGTGGATAAGGTGTGGCCCGGTGTGTGGGGGTGGGGGGTGGGGGGGTGAGTGGGGGGGTGTCCAAGGCCGTGGGTGGTGGTGTGGCCTTAAAGCGCTGCGCCTCTGTTTTATGTAATGACCCAACACTTAGCAGGAGAAACAATTACACATACTCACAATCATTACTTACATTACATTACTTACAATCTTACACAGCCGAATGATCTGTATTATTTTGCCGCGTAAAGTAACTGTACCTATTCATTTTACTGCAAGGGGAGGACAGGCTAATGGCACTGTAAGAACATGGAAAACAAAACTACAACACGCAGCTCCCTAAAACAACCCTAGTACAGCCTTACGATTTATGTTACTTGTCACTTATGTCGGTTTTCTAAGACATTTTCGTTTCTCACATCAGCTATTTCTAAAGGTCAAAGAGGGGGTCAGTCGGGTTCTAATGAGCGTTTCTTTAGGTTCATGGTTCAGAAGAAGGGTCAAACTATCACCTGACTCATAAAACTACTACTTAAAATGCCCAAAACACCTACGAAAGCCTTGTCAAATGTGTAAACTTGGGCGACGAAATGTTTAGTGAGACGACCCTGAGAAGGTGCACTTGTTTTTCGCGGTAAGGGGGACTGGCCAAGGGAGCAACAGCAGGAAATCAACAACAAAACAGCATCGTACTCTCAAAAGAATACGGAAGAAGCCCCGCAGAAAAAAAAGAAGTTAAATTCAGTTCTAGATTAATACGCATAGTTCTTTCACCATCACCACCACCAATAACAACAACAACAAGAACAAGAACAACAACAACAACAAGCGCAAAATCCAACATGCTACTCCCTAAAAGAATACGGAAGCTGCCCCTGAAAATGAGCATATTCAAATTCAGTTCCAGACATGCCAGAGTTAAAGTCCTAAAATGCTCCCTGCGTGTCATAGCATTATCATATATTAACCAAACTATAACCTCCCTTCAGTTTGCCTTCATTCTTTACCGTCACGTTAGCAACCATTCTGCCTCCCATCTTTGTTGAAACCGGGAGTATGCCTAACGGAGTGAATTTTTAAGCAAGGGAGGCAGTTAAAGGGCAAAAAAACAAGGACAGCAACAAAAAAAGCCCAATACATGCTCCTCCGACAAAAGATAAAAGAAGGAAAGGTCAGAAGAGAGGTCAATCTCGGGTGGAGAGGTGTCTTGAAGCTCTCCTCTTGAAAAGTTATCAAGTCGTAGGCAGGAGGAGCTGCAGACAAAGGTAGGCTGTTCCAGAGTTTACCAACGGAAGGGATGAAAAAATGAAAAGGTGCTGGTTAACTCTTGCATAAGGGATTGGGATAGAATAGGGATGAGCAGGAATAGAGACCAAACTCGTGTGACCTTTGTTGAAGAATCTCTTAGGATTCTTTGCGTACCGTTGATCTTTAGAGTCTCTTCCTCATCGTATTCAATTATTTGGTTCAAGGAAAAGTAGAAAAAAAGAAAATCAGTTCATGTACAGAATAAGTAAACTGGTGTGGTTGTTAGGGTTTTAAAAGAAGCTTGACATAACGAGATAGATAGATAGATAGATTGAGAGAGAGAGGGGAGAGAGAGAGAAAAGAAGGAAAAGAAAACCAATTGAAGATAGACAAGTAGAGATAGAAAAGAGATGATATAAAAAAAGGAGAATATCGAGAAATAAAGGCAGAGGAAAAGAAATAGAAGGAGAGAAGAGGGAAAAAAATAGGAAGAGAAAGAGAAAAGAGAGAAAGAGAGAGAGAGAGAGAGAGAGAGAGAGAGAGAGAGAGAGAGAGAGAGAGAGAGAGAGAGAGAGAGAGAGAGAGAGAGAGAGAGAGAGAGAGAGAGAGAGAGAGAGCGCTGCGAGGGAAGAGGATAGAAGAGAGGAGAGCAGAGAAGAGAGTGTCGACGAGAAAAGGAAGATATCAAAGTAAATGGCACGGAACTGAGTAAAATATGGATGGAAGCGGGGTTGGTGCCGTGATAAACTATACATGGAAATGATGGTTAAGATAAATGACGGGCCAAATTAGCCTTTCAGAGCGAGAGGGAACGAGAGAGAGAGAGGGAGGGAGAGGGAGAGGGAGAAGTGTGTGTGTGGGGGGGGGGGGGGGGGAGAGAGAAGCGTGAGAATAAGGAAAAGGAAATAAAGACAAAGGATTATGAAAGAAAGATTGAATTGAAAGAGAGAGAGAGAGAGAGAGAGAGAGAGAGAGAAGAAAAGCGAAGTGTTTGAATAGATAAAATGAAATAAAAAAAAATATGGACCGATAGACAGATACACCTAGATAAATGTTCAGCCAATATCTCTTTTGACTCATTGTTGGATAATACAAAAAAAAATCAGTAGATCATGACTGAATAGAGAGAAAAATAGACAGAGAGAAAATAGAAAGAAGAATAGAAAGGAAAAAATAGATAATTAGGAGAATAGAGAAAGATAGAGAATAGAAAAGAGAAAAAGAGAAAAAAATAGAGAGAAATAGAGAAAATTAAGGAGAATAGAGAGGAAATAAATAGATAGAAGGAGACAGATAGATAGACAGATATACATAGACAAATAAAGTGACAGACTGATAGATAAATAGATAGACAGATTGACCCGCCGAGGAATAGGAACATTAGGGCGATAAAAGCCATTAGAGAACAGAGGAATTGCTTACACTTGTTCGAACGATAAAATCTTAGTGGAGAGTGAAAAGAAAAAGAGAGAGAGAGAGAGAGAGAGAGAGAGAGAGAGAGAGAGAGAGAGAGAGAGAGAGAGTAGAGGAAGAGGAAGAGAAGCGTGAGAAAAGGAAAAAGGAAAAAAAAGGAAAGAGTTAGGAAAGAAAATGAATTGAAAGGAAAAGAAGAGGAATAAATCAGAGAGAGAGAGAGAGAGAGAGAGAGAGAGAGAGAGAGAGAGAGAGAGAGAGAGAGAGAGAGAGAGAAGAGGACCCAAATCTTAACGACCACTGTTTCTGACCCACGGACGACCTGCCCAGATGCCTCCCCCCTCCCCTCTCTCTCCCCTCCCCCTCCCCACTCCCCCCACCCCTCTCTCATCTTCCCTCACCCTTCTCCCCTCCTCTCACTTCTTCCCCTCCCCTCTCTCTCCCCTCCCCCTCCCCCCTCCCCCCTAACCCTCTCATCTTCCCTCACCCTTCTCCCCTCTTCTCTCCCCTCCCTCCCCGTCCTCTCCCCTCCCCGCCACCACCAGTCATTCCTCCACCTCTTGTCTCCCTCCTCTTTCTCTCCCATCCATCTCTTTCCTCCACCACCTAGTTTTCTCCACCTCTTTTCTGGGGGGTACTGTTCTTGTTTGTCTTTTTCTTTTTTTCTTTCTATTTCAAGGTATTTGTATTTTTTTCTCTTTATTCCTTGTTTTTCCTATTTCTTTTTTTCCCTTTTCGTTTTCTTGACTAACCTTATTTTCTCTTTCACTACTCATTTATTTCCTTTTTTCCTATTCTTTCCATTCTTCATTCATTCTAGAGCGTCATATTATAGTTTCGTTCCCCCCCTTCTCTCTCTCTCTCTCTCTCTCTCTCTCTCTCTCATCATCTCCCCTCATCTCTCTTTCCCTTAATCCTCGCATCCTTCCTGATCTCTCTCTCCCTCTCTCCCTTCTCCCTTTCTCCCTTTTCCCTCCCTTTCCCTCAACCCTAATTTCCTCTCCCTCCCCTCATGCCCTAAAAGAGAGAGAGAGAGAGAGAGAGAGAGAGGGTGTATTTGCGAGTGGTGTGGTCTTCTTACCCTGAGGTCACGGGAGCCACAGGGGGAGCAGGGAGGGGCGGGGGGGGGGGGGGCAGGAATGTTAGTGAGGCAAACACAGGTCAAGTATCCCTTGGACCTGACCTCTTCCTGCTGACCCCCGATGTGTGTGTGTGTGTGTGTGTGTGTGTGTGTGTGTGTGTGTGTGTGTGTGAGGGTAACATAACATAGCGGCTGCTCTAAGTAAAGTTATCCAATCATACATATTTTTTTCATTGGTAGTTATTTTCCTTTTTCTTTCATAGTTTCTTTTGTTATGTCATTTCAGCGTCTTAACTAAATTTACATGTATAAGAATTTTCTACGTTCCTCCTCTTTGTATGTCTCTGTTTCTCTCTTTCTAGGAGTTTACGATCCTCTTAAAATCTTTCTTCTATCTACCTTTCAATATTTTACAACAATCCCTCTTTCCTCTTTTTTCCATCGTCCTCTTTTCCACCTTTCATTTCTTTCCTCGTCTCCTCACCACCTCCTTTTCCCTCCGTCTCTCCCTTCTTTCCCAAGCCTTCTCCCCTTTTCTCCTTCTATACCTTTCCTCACTTCTGTTTCCTCCCCATCCATAATCTCTTCTCCCCGTTTCCTCATCACTCCCAGCTTCCTTCTGCCTCTCTCCTCTCCTTCTGGGCATCCTCTCTCAGGTTTTTCCTCTTTTCTTTTCGTTCTATACCTTCATCGCTTTTGTCTCCTTACCCTCTCTGTCTCCTCCGTACCACCTCCTCCCTTCTGCCTCTCTCTCTCTCTACATCTCCCTCCTTAGCCTCCTCCCATTTTCTATCTCTTTATCTTTCTCACTTCTGTTTCTTTACTCTTTCCGTTCCCTCCTCACCACCTCCTCCCTCCCTTCTGCCTCTCTCTCTCTCCTTCTCTCCCTTCGTACATCATCATCATCGCCCTGCTCTCCCCCGGGCTACCGACGTGCCGCCTCCCCTGACTCCAGTAATTAATTCTATGTAAAAATGATGCCGTGGAGAGCGAATTATTTTTCCTTGCCGTCAGAACCATCGTAGCGACCCTCCCTCCTCGTCCCGACCACCCCTTCCCGTCCCTTCCCGTCCCTTCCCGTCTCGTCCAATCCCTTTCCGTCCCTCTTCATCCTTTCCCGTTCCTTCCCTTATCGTT
The DNA here is from genome assembly GCF_024679095.1 of Eriocheir sinensis. NCBI lineage: Eukaryota > Metazoa > Arthropoda > Malacostraca > Decapoda > Varunidae > Eriocheir > Eriocheir sinensis. Next base: position 11,452,042 of record NC_066539.1, read on the forward strand.
TCTTCTGTCCCTTCTCTTTTCCCTCTCCGACCGTCCCTTCTCGTCCCTTACATCCCTTCCCGTCTCGTCCTGTCCCTTTCTGTCCCTCTTCGTCCTTTCCCGTTCCTTTCCTTATCGTTCCTTCCCTTCTCTTCCCTTCCCTTCCCTTCCCGTCCATCTCGTCTCTCCTCCCGTCCTTCCCTTCCTTCTCGTCCTATTGTTTTTTCCTTTCCCTCTATTCCCTTCCATGTCTCTCCCGTATTGTCCCTGTCACTCCCCTATCCCATCCCTTCCCGTCCTTTTTCTTCCCTTTCGCCCCTCCTCCTATCCATCACCGTTCCCTCCTCTCTCTCCTCTCTCCTCCTCTCCTCCCGTCTCTCTCCGTTTCCTCTCGTTCCCGTACCTTCCTGTTTCTCCCCCTCTCTCTCTCTTTCCCGTCAACCGGTTATCATTGCTCAGCCCCATTGATCATAGCCGTGACGTTGCTCTCTCTCTCTCTCTCTCTCCGGGGGTCTAAAATGCAATATCAGTGTTTTTTTTTTCTGTTTTTTTTTTGTTTCTGCTCTCGGTCGATGTGTCTTCTTTTAGAGAGAGAGAGAGAGAGAGAGAGAGAGAGAGAGAGAGAGAGAGAGAGAGAGAGAGAGAGAGAGAGAGAGAGAGAAGGTGCAATGGGCGACTGAGTAAAAGCTGAAGGTAATGAGGAAAATGAAAGAAAAAAAGAAAGTGAAAGGTGAATGAAAGAGAAAGGAAGTTTTTATTTATCAGGCGAAGTAGGAACACGTGACAAGGTTGCTGCCTCGTTGAAGAAAAAAATAAGAAGAAACGAAAGAATAAGAAATCACAGAAGAATTAAGTGAAGTAAATGAAGATAGTGATAATATGTAAATAAGAATAAGATTAATAATGAGAAAAAGTGAAGTAAATGAAGATAAATGATAATAAGTAGATAATTAATAGAGAAATTGAGTTAGATTGCGAGATAGAGAAAAGTATCATTCATTTATAGATTATTCGACGCAGACGTAAACACACACACACACACACATACACACACACACACACACACACACACACACACACACACACACACACACACACACTCGAAACAAATCACCACACTTAACGAACGAGTCTCTTTTTCGCCTCCTCCTCCTCCTCCTCCTCCTCCTCTTCTTTGTCGTTGCTTCGTTCGTTCGTTACGCAATCCTTACAATTAGGAGTTATTCTCGAGCCGCTCCCTTACGTCTTGTCCCTCATTAGGAGCGAGACAGACTGCCTCTTCAGACGCGAGGCAGGGAAGCTTTACCAACCCGGCCCATATTCTCTAACATTTCGGCGCCCGAGTAAACATATTTGACAAGGCTTTCATAGGAGTTTAGGGCATTTCCAGGGTTAGTTTAATGACCCTGGTGGTAGTTTAACCCATCCTCTGTACCATGAATCTAAGGAAACACTCATGGGAACTCGATTGATCTCCATTTTGGCCTTTGGTAATGGTTGGTGAGAGGTGGGAGCGTCTGAGCATATCGACCCACTCACTCTCAACCTTACCATTAGCATCAACTATTTCCAAAGGCCATAAAAGAGGTCAATCGGGTTCTAATCAGTGTTTCTTCACGACAATGGTTCAGAAGAAGGGTCAAACTACCATCAGGGTCACAAAACCACCCCTGGAAATGCCCACAACATCTACGAAAGCCTTATGAAGTGTGGGTGTTTTAAGCCCGAAAGCGTCATAAAACTACCCCTAGAAATGCCCACAGCCCTTACGAAAGCCTTATGAAGTGTGTGTGTTTTAAGCCCGAAAGCGTCATAAAACTACCCCTAGAAATGTCCACAACATCTATGAAAGCCTTACGAAGTGTGGGTCTTTTAAGCCCGAAAGCGTCATAAAACTACCCCTAGAAATGCCCACAGCCCTTACGAAAGCCTTATGAAGTGTGGGTGTTTTAAGCCCGAAAGCGTCATAAAACTACCCCTAGAAATGTCCACAACATCTACGACAGCCTTATGAGTAGTGAGTGTTTAAGTCCGTAAGCCTCTGAGAATAGCAACCAGATGGATAACAAATAGCGGCCTGTCGGTGGAGCTGCCAGGCGAAGTAACAAATAGGCTGATGAATTTAAAGTACAGGGACCATTCTTAAACATTGTGGCTCACGAGATCACCTATTTGACAAGGATTTCGTAGGAGTTTCGGGCATTTCCAGGGGTAGCTTTATAACCCTGGCGGTAGTTCGACCCTTCCTCTGTACCAAGAACCTAAACAAACGCTCATTATGACACGATTGAACTCCTTTTTGACCTTTGGAAATATATGATGTGAGGGGCTGCAGGGTCTGAGAATAACAACCATTTGTCAAGCTTTCGTATGAGATTTTGGTGTTTTCAGGGATAGTTTAATGACCCTGGAGGTAGTTTAACCCTTCTTCTATACCTCGAACCTAAACAAACACTCATTATAATCCGATTGATCCCCTTTTTGGACTTTGGAAATGGTTAATGTGAGGGGCGGTAGGAAGCACTCGATAAATCCGACCTATAGTAACCCTGCCGTCGAAACAAATAGGCGGGTGACTTGAGAGTGCTGGCCTGCTGTTCCTTTGTCCATCAGGCTTATTTATAGGTCCATCCATATTGGCTGCGTCACTCCTTAGGCCTACACGCCGCGGCCCGGGTAATTAGCAGAAGTTTTGGGGCGGCCTCGGCACGGCGGGCGGATGATTATGGATCCATTATGATAATCTTGGGGCGGGTGACCTACACACACACACACACACACACACACATAGAATACACACAATTTTACCACTTTTTTTCTTTTTCCTTCAATAAAAACTTCTATATATTAAACTACCATATGCTAACATTCTTTTACACACACACACACACACACACACACACACTTCACAATGGGCAAGATGAGGGTTTGAATAAAGTGTCAACACGGATGGCAAACAGTCCCCCCCCATCTCTCTCTCTCTCTCTCTCTTATGAACATTATTATCTGAGAGAGAGAGAGTGAGAGAGAGAGAGAGACAGAATTATCTTCCTCCTCAGCACAATGGAGGCATAAAAGAGAAAACCCTAATACAAGGTAATAAGAGGAAATACACTCAAGAGGAAGAGGAAGAGGAGGAGAATGAGGAGGAAGAGGAGGAGGAGGGAGAGGAGGAGGAGGAGGAGGAGGAGGAGGAGGGTACTTGACAACAGAGGAGAGTGGAAGAATTAATAAAGTAATGAGGGAAGGAGAGAGGGAGGAAAGATGGAGGGAAGAGAAAGAAAGAAAGGAAAAGAAAGAGAAAGAAAAGGAACAGAGAGAGGGAGAAAGAAGAAAGAAAGAAAGAAAGAAAGAGAGAAAGAAAGATAAATAGAAAGAAAGAAAGAAAGAGAGAAAGAAGGAAAGAGGGAAGGAGCGGGATGAAGAAAACCAGGGAATGAAAAGCGTAGGAATTAGAAAGAAAGGAGAGCAAATAACGAGAGTGAAGTGAACGAGGTGTGAAGAAGGGAAGGAAGGAGAGAGAGAGAGGAAGGAAAATAACGAAGAGAACAAAAATGGAAGGAAAATGGAGACTATAAGGAAGGAAGGAGGCGACGGAATGAAGTAAGAAGGAAGTAGAAGGAAATGAAATAAGGTGGAAAAGAAGGAAAGGTTATGAGAGAATGGAAGTGGAAGAAGGAATGCAAGAAGAAGGTGTATAGAAGGAGAATCAGGGAAAGGAAGGAAAGAAGGAAGGAAGCAAAGAAGGAAATAAAGTAGGAAAGGGAGGGAGATAAGAAGTGAGGGAAGGGAGGAAGGAAACGAGTGGAGGGATATTAAGGAAAGGAAGGGAGGGAGATAAAGGAAAGGAAGGAGGGAGGGAGGAAGGTAAAAAGTCTAAGGGTTGGGTTTTTATGGAAGGGCAAAATAATGGTCTGATTATCTATGCCTCCCCCGGGTAATCCAAAGCCTCCGCGTAATGGCCGGAATTTATTTCTTCATTATAACTCCACTTATCCGCGGAAGCTACTTAGATTTATTAGATTTATTATTATTTATCATGTTGTTACGAGGAGGAAGGGCGGAGCGGGAGGAAGGGAGGCGGTGAGGATGAGGGAGAGGATGAGTCAGGGATGGATGGTAGGAGGACGGGAGGGAGGGAGTGAGAGGGCGAGGGCGGTGCTGGTGTTTGCTCGGGGGAGGCGTGTCTCGGGGTGGTTGTGTTGGTTTTTATTTACGCAAGGAGATTGAGAGAGAGAGAGAGAGAGAGAGAGAGAGAGAGAGAGAGAGAGAGAGAGAGAGAGAGAGAGAGAGAGAGAGAGAGAGAGAGAGAGAGAGAGAGAGAGAGAGAGAGAGAGAGAGAGATTATCTCAGTGTTTTATGTGAGATAACGGTGGCCTGCTAACTAGTTTTATAAACTTTACAATGTAGAAAGTGGTAAGGAATGATATGGATGATAAAGATATTTTTAATAATAATAATAATAATAATAATAATAATAATAATAATAATAATAATAATAATAATAATAATAATAATAACAAAAATGATAATGAAAAAAAAAAGATAATATTAATGGTAATAATAATGTTTGTATTAATAATAATAATAATAATAATAATAATAATAATAATAATAATAATAATAGTGTGCTGCCTAATAATAATCACGGGGCGGGCGGAGCTGAAGGAGCCCTCCCTACAGTGCCACTGTTTCGTTTATGCGTCCGATCTTTCAGCACTTGTTTTCGATGATTCTTACCCAAGAGCTTTGGAATGATATGCCTTGCAGGGCCGCACGAGTACTATTTAACAAGGAAAAATACATCAGTAAGCATGCTTGTGTCATGGCACACACGCACACATGCATGCTGCCACGCACGCACGCATGCACACACGCTCGCACGCACACGAAATCAAGGAATTAAAAAAAACAAAAAAACTTCACACGGTCACGACTGAAGAACTTTCGAATGTTAAGCTTTGCAGGGTTGTATGAAGCGTAGTTTAGTAGAAATCCGTGTGCACCCACTCATACACGCACATAACATCTTCAAGAGTGAGTAAGCTCCCTCGCTTTTATCGTTACCCAAATGATAATAGCAAGGATATGAATGGAGACAATGATAATGATAATATAATAATAATAATGAGAAACTTAGGAGGGGTCAGGCCATGGATTCTGAGCCCCGGCAAGGCGTCGCAGCAAGCCGGTGGTCACGTAACGCCCAGCGCCGCCGCGTGGGAAAAGAAAACCGTGAAAAATCTGAAAAAATGGAATGTAAATAAAGGAGGAAATATACACGCCGAGACTGACGATGAGAAAGGCGAGAGTTAAAATATTGAAACAAACAACAGGAAAGTAAATGTTAACAGAGACGAAGGAAAGAAGGAACACTGAAAATATATGTCCAATGAAATGCAGAAGGGGGAAGTTGATGAATAAAGAAAGACAAATACAGGGCGTGGGACAAAGAGAAGAGGAATATAGAAGATGACGTCAGGAATAAAGGAAGCGAAACAAGAACGTCAGACAGAGAGGAACATAATATAGAAGATTAGGAACCAAACAAAGGATAAAGAGGGATAAAGAAAATAAGCAGAAGGAAAGACAGGCGGAGAAAATATGAATGTAAGAGATGAAGACAGTGAGAAAGAGAGGAAAACAAAGAACTTCAGAGAGACAGAAGATGAAAAAAAAAGAAAATGGTTAGAAATACAGAAAGACAAATACAGTAAAACGTCAGACGGAAGAATACTGAAGAAGAATATAGGAAATTGAAGTCAGGAGGCAAATAACGCAATAACAGGAATACTTTGAATTAACGAGGAAGCAAACGTCACTCCAAACAGCTTTTCCATGACGCTGACGAAGAAGATGAGGAAGGAAAAGGGAGGGCGATACAGGTCTTCTTCCCTCCAGTGCCAGATAGCAGGGAAGTCGGTCTCTCCCCTCCCCTTCATTTCCATCCCCCCAACTCTCCCTTCCTCTTCTTTCCTCCCTCCAACAAGAGGAAGGTAGAAGTCGGTCTCTCCCCTCCCCTCTCTTTTTATCTCCCAGCTCTCTCTCTCTCCTTCCTCTTCTTTCCCTTCTCTCTCTCTCTCTCTTTTTCTCCTTCCTCTCCATCTCCAGCTTCCTCTCTCCCCTTCCTCTCCATTTCCTTGCTCTCTCTCCTTCTTTTCCATCTCTCACTCTCTCTCCCCTTCCTCTCCATCTCCCAGCTTTCCCCTCCTCTTCCTCTCCATCTCTCCCCTCTTTCTCCTCTCTTCCTCTTCCCTTCGGCGTCAGATAGGACAGAAGAAGTTGGTCGTCAATCTCCACTTATTTCTCTTCAACGCCACTGCCCCGCCGTCCCTCGCCCCTCACCACCTCGCCTCAAACAGATCCACTCACAAGTCCTCATACACGCGTCACTAATACTGCTGCGAGTGTTCTTAGTCTCTCTCTCTCTCTCTCTCTCTCTCTCTCTCTCTCTCTCTTTCCTCCCGATGTTTTTTTTTTTTTTTTTTTTGCCTTCCCTCCTTCCCCTCCTCTGTCTTGTTATTGTTTTTTTTTCCCATTTGTTTTTTCTTCTTCCTTCTTCTCCTAATTCTCTTGTTCTCATCTCTCCCTCTTCCTCTCCCTTCATCTCCTCCTCTTAATAGTCGCTCTAAAAGTAATCCTTCTTAATCATTTTTCCTGTTTCTAGTCTTCATAAAAATTAGGGCATACATTTATCACATTCCTCTTCGATTTATAGCTTCCTTCTCTCCTTTCTTATGTTTATTCCTCTTCTTCTTCCTGTAGTGTCCCTTCAATGCCCTGATCCAAAACCTCATTCACCTCATCCGCTTAATTAAGGTATATTTACAGCTGAAGGGAACATACCGGTCACAAAATAGGTCACATTTCCTATTATTACCTTTTTCATGTCGGTTATTACTTTTTGTATGGAATTTGACAAGTTAGGGGTGAAAAATATAAGTACTTCCATCTATTCTGAAACCTAACTTCATTGTACATATATATATTCTACTAAGCCCATGCAACGAAGGACATTCTATAAGGACCATACTCACGAACATTTCAAGTCTTCCACACTCACACTTGTAAAGGTTGCTGTGGGTATGTCCATTGGTTGCTTTATGAGTCTTGTGATAGTTTGACAAGGCCTCTGCACCATGAACGTAGAAAATACCCATGAGAACCCGACTACCCGCCTTTGTGACCTTTGGAGATAGATGTGAAACCCAAAAGCGTCCAAGATTAAATGCCCCAAGCCATGTTACACCTCGATTATATACTAACAATAGACACTTAATAATTTCCCCATGCAAGGTAATACAGGGAGACTCGGCTCAATGTGGAGATTAATCAGTCGCTCGATTTAATGTTTCCAGCAGGTCAGTGGCGTTGCATAAGTGATTAATTAATTCGCCTCCTTCCCGGGGGACACCTGAGCCCTACCTGCCTGCCTGGTGTGTGCCTGTCTGTCGATGTGTGTGTGTGTGTGTGTGTAATGAAACTAACGACATTTAAAATTTGAACGAACACCTTGACCTAAACTTTCTGGCATGGTATGAATAAGTGAAGGAGGGAGAGAGGAAAGGGATGACAGGAGGAGAGAGAAGGAAGAGAGGATTGAAGGAGAGAGAGAGGGAAGGGAAGGAGGTGAGAAGAAGGGAAGGATGAAAGAGAGAGAGAGGTGAAGGATGGAAGAGAAAGAACGAAGGGAATGGGGGAGCGTAGAAGAGAGAGGGAAGGGAGGAAGAAGGAAAGAGAAAGAAGGAATGGAGGAGAGAGAGAGAGAGAGAGAGAGAGAGAGAGAGAGAGAGAGAGAGAGAGAGAGAGAGAGAGAGAGAGAGAGAGAGAGAGAGAGAGAGAGAGAGAGAGAGAGAGAGAGAGAGAGGAAAAGAAAGGAAGGAAGAGAGATGGAAGAAAGAGTTGCTGGAGAAAGGAGGGAATCATGAAAGACAGAGGGAAGGGAGGAAAGTAGGAGAGAGAGGGAAGGAGGGGAGGGAGGGAAGGAAAGACGACCTGCAATGACCTGACGTTAACCGGCCTGACCTTCACCCGGCGCCGCTTGAGGACAATTCGCGAGCCTTGCTTCATTAAGGCTCATGGATTACTGGCGAGACAGGAAGTAAGTTTTGGCTCCTCGTGACTTCTTTATAATGTGGCTGATCCCGTGTGTGTGTGTGTGTGTGTGTGTGTGTGTGTGTGTGTGTGTGTGTTCAGAGAATGATGACATAGTTGGGTTAATGCTGAAAGTAATGATGTTAATGATAGAAATATGTTAAAAATAATTAGTATATGTTTTGCAACACTGCCAGGGTAGCATGACACTTATTTAATTATTGCCTAATGAAAATAATAATGATAATAATAATGATAATGCTGACAATGATGATAAACTTGATAATGTAATGACCAACATGATATTAAAAATGATGGCTATTACTATCATGAAAAAATGGTATATAATAATGATTTTAATGGTAATAGCAATGATAGGAGCAAGAGGAATTATAGTCCTTCCAATAATGCTTTTACTTACTCCTCCAATATTAATACTGTCATTGCATATTCACATCGTTCAGCCCCTTGAGAATGGTGCTGGGATACAGGACATCAATAGTTCAGTTATGATTCCAGAGTTGTGAGGAAACTAAAATATTCTAACGCAAGGATCGTGACATACATACAAGACTTACATAACCGTTGTTTTTGCTGGGGAGAGTTCAAGCGCCTGAGGCAAGATGGACTGCAAGAACCCGAGCCTCAACAATGACAGTCTTGCACCTCTTCCCTTACTTTGCCCAACCCCGGCTTTCCCTCACCCTTGGAAGGCCTATATAACGCAACGTGGGGGTAGGGGTTGTTAGAGAGAGAGAGAGAGAGAGAGAGGAGAGGAGAGGAGAGGAGAGAAGAGAAGAGAAGAGAAGAGAGATTTTTTTATAATGGTGTTTGGTCTGAGTTATTTGAAGGCAGGTCGATGTTCTTTTTGGCCATATTTATTCCCTCTCTCTTGGTATAATAAGGAGAAAATGTTAGCAAAAAAATAAACGAGAGAAAACGGCAATCCATACCAAGAAACGATACACCTACTAAATGATGGCGTGCTTAACGAGTAAATCAAGTCGTTAATTAGGTGGAGAGAAGCGGAAAAAAGATAAAAGAAGATAAAGAAAGAAAAAGAAGGAAATTGAAAAGAGAAAAGTAAAAGGAAATGGAAATAAAGGAAGAACAGTAATATGCAAAGAGGGAGAGACAAGATAAATACGAGAGTAAAAAGAAGAAAAAGAGGAACAAAAACAAACTGAAAAAAGAAAAAATAGTAAAGAAAATGGAAAAATATGGAAGAACAATAATATGCAAAGAAAGAGAGAGATTGAGGAGAAAGAAATACGAAGAGAAAGAGGAAGAAGAAGAGGAAGAGGAAGAGGAAGAAGTCAGTCGAGAAATCCACACCGCTAATGGGACTCAGAAGGTGCGTTTTGAGATGTTGCCTTGCCTCCCCCACTCTCCCTTCCCCTGTCTCGCTCCCCTGCCTCGTGCCCCTGCCTTGTGCCCCTGCCTCGCTCCCTGCCTCGTGCCCCTGCCTTGCGCCCCTGCCTCGCTCCCTGCCTCGTGCCCCTGCCTTGTGCCCCTGCCTTGTGCCCCTGCCTTGTGCCCCTGCCTCGTGCCCCTGCCTTGTGCCCCTACCTTGTGCCCCTGCTCTCTACTCCTGCCCTTTGCTCCTGCCCTACCTACCCTCTCCTTATATTTATTTCCTCACCTCCTCCTCCTCCTCCTCCTCTTTCTCCTCCTCCCCTTCCTTTACTTCACTTCCTTATGCCCCTTCCTCGCCTCCCCTACACTCATATTTCTTTCCTCACTCCCCCTCACTCCTTCTCTTCATCCTTCTCCCCTTTCTTCACTACCCTGTCTAATGCCCTTTTCTCGCTTCCCCTACACTCATATTTCTTTCATCACCTCCCCTTCATTCTCCTCCTCCCTTCTCCTCCTCCGCCTCCTGAGTCCTGGTTAGCGCCCCACTTAGCTTCTTTAACAGGCTCGGGAGTAAGTCGCGGCCGTGCATTGTTGTGTCGGGCCTCACGCCACCGCCCGCGACACATGCCTACCACCCCCTCCCGCCAACCCCACCGACGGCGAGATGGTGAACGAACTCTACCACCGACCGCCGACCCGCCTCTTCGTACCCAGTTACCACCACCACCACCACCACCACTACCACGACCCCAGGCATCAGATAGAAGGAGAGGCTGGGGCAGGCTAGGGCAGGGTAGGGATGGGGAAGGGTAACAAGACTAGGTAAGGGAGAGCAAAGTAAGGTAGGTAGGGTAGGGTAGCCAGAGAGAGTGAGAGGGAGGGAGGCTGGGGCAGGGATGGGATGGGGAAGGGTATGTAAGGTAAGGGGGGGTAGAGCAAAGTAAGGTAGGTAGGGTAGGGTAAGGTTTAGTTAGGTAAGGTAAGGAGGTAGAACAGAGAACGATATGGTAGTTAAATGGGTAGTGAAGGGTAGGGTAGGGAGGGTTAGGGATGGAAGGGCAAGGGAAGAAAGGAAAGGGGAAGGGAGGGCAAGGGAAGAGAGAGGTAAAGAGGGAGTGTTAAGGAGAGGGGAAGGGAAGGGAGGATAGGATAAAGGAAGGGAGGGTAAGGAAGGGTGAGTGAGGGTTAATGGTCTCTCTCTCTCTCTCTCTCTCTCTCTCTCTCTCTCTCTCTCTCTCTCTCTCTTACGTCAACCTCTTTATCTCTCCTCTCTTCATTTCTCTCTCCTCTTCTCTTCTCTACTCCTCTCCTCTCTTCCCTTTTCTCTTATTCTTTCCTCTTCTCTTTCCTTCTCTTCTCTTCCCTTCTCTTCTCTTCCCTTCTCTTCTCACTCTGATATCACGTTTTCCAGCTTTCCTTCACTTACTTGTCTCCATCTTTGCTTTATATTTCTCTCCTTCTCTCCTCCGTCTTATTGAGTTGTTATTCTCTCTCTCTCTCTCTCTCTCTCTCTCTCTCTCTCTCTCTCTCTCTCTCTCTCTCTGCGGCTAATTACTATATCTTCGCTTATCTCCTCATTACGTCGTGTTGAAGCCAAATATTTATTCCTAACATAATGGACTGCCTCATGTTTTTACCGCGTCAATTAGCAGATTTTCTTCGGTCAGGTGTGTTTAATTTACTCATCTCCCTTTGTTCTCTCGTTCGTCTGTGTCCCTCCAAGCCACCCCGACCGACTGACGACCGACCTCTCTCATACCTCGTCTTTCTATGTCTTTCTGTTCTTATTTACACCTTCCTGTTCTCTTGGTTGCTCTTCATCCTTCATATTCATTCCCTCATCTTCTCTTCTTTTATTTCTATTCATCCCTTCAAACCTCTCTCTCATTCTCTCTCTTTCTCTCTCTCCCCGTTTCCACTTTTCCGTTCCTCCCTTTCTCAGTTTTTCTTCATCCTTCATCTTCATTCCTTCATCTCCTCCGCTTTTATTCCTCTCTATCCCTCTAACCCTTTCTCTCTTCTTATTTCCACCCTCTCCTTCCCCTGTCTCATTCCTCTTCATTCCCTATCTTCCCTTCTCTCATTCCTCTTCTTCATTCCTCTTCATCCCCCTTAACTCTCTCTTCCTAACTCTCCATTTCTTCCCTTCTATCTCCCTCATTTATTCCTTTTCATTCCCCATATTCCCCTCTTCTCATTCCCCTTCTTTCCCCAGCGCAGCCTCCCCACACACCCTCTTTTTATCTCTTTTTTTATACCTTCCTCTCACACGCTCCTTCCCTGCTCACCGTCGCGTCTGTCAAGCCTACGTACCCAAGTAGGTGTGCCCCGGAGGCTGACAGGTCTCGTCTGCCGGCCGCTCGACACAAACCAGTGGACCTTGCAAATTAAATCTAATCTCCACTCCCGCGTGTTTCACTCCGGGCCGGCGAGGTCAAGCTGGCCGAAGGGGTGAGTGGGAGGAAGAGGGGAGAGTGGAGGGTAGATTGGGGGGGTTGGGGAAGAGAAGTGAGGAGACATGAGGGAGAAATGGGGGGAAAGGGAGATGAGGCGGAATGAGGAATCTAAAACAGGAGGAAGAAGAAGAAGGGGAGGAAGAAAGAAGGAGAAGAGAAACAGATACAAGGAAGAGGTGGTGGAAGATTAGGTGGAGGAAAAGGAAGAGGGTGGGAGAGGAGGTGGAGGAAGAGAAGAAGAAAAAGAAGAACAAGTACGAGAACAAGAAAAGGAAATAGAACAAGAAAAACAAGAAAGGTGATGAAAGAGAAATAAGAGATGGAGGAAAAGAGGAGAAAGAGGAGAAAGAGAACGAAGAGAAGGAGGAGGAGGAGGAGGAGCAAGAGCAAGAGGAGGAAGAGGAGCAATCGGAAGCAGGTAGAGTGAGCTCAGAAACGGCTGGATAGACCTTTGGCTCAGGGCTGGATGGTTTCCCTTTGGACGGGCCGGGGCGGAGGGCATCAAAGGGCGCGCAGTTAGGGATGTTAACAGCCGCTCCGAGTGTTCTTATTGCTGCCGAGCGAGGTCGTGACGCGCCGTGGACAAAGCTCTCGACCCTGCAAGACCCGAGACGAACACTGAGAGACCGAGGACACACCGAGAGGCCGAGGACACGCCGAGAAGGTCCGGAGTCTCGTTTATGGAGTGATTTCGAGAACGAGAGTTGGCGTGAAGTTGTCTCAAGTTGGCTCGTCAGTGTAGTTCTTCGGGTGAGGGTTTGAGGAAGGCTGGTGGACTAAGAGGCTGCATGACTGTTGGGTAAGGGAGGGATAGGAAGGGAAGGGAAGGGGTGGAGATATACATTCGCGTTAGGGAAGGTATAGAAAAACTGCATAACGGGAAGGGAAGGGAAGGGAAGGGAAGGGGGAGTGGAAGGTAAGAGAAGGGGATCGGAAAGGAATGGGAGGGATAGGGAAGGGAAGGGGTAATGTGCATTGTGTTAGGGAAGGTTTGTAAAGCACTCCCGGGAAAGTTTGTTTTGTATACCGTAAAAGTGACGTCTGGCTGCGTTGCAAACTCCACAAGGGAGGCGCCGGGCTGAGAGGTCGAGTGGTTGGTTGCTTTATTGTTGGGGAAGGAGGAAAAAGTGTTAGGTGTGTGTGTGTGTGTGTGTGTGTGTGTGCGAGGGTCATGTATTCCTTTAAACTTTATCTTGTAAGGTAAAAAAATATATTTGATGCTGACGCTGCAAAGAAGATAATGTCATAAATCACAGTAAGGTAAATTTGAGTTTTAAGTAATTTCTTGAACGTCGGCGTTAAGAAGAAAAAAAATATATAATGGCCAACGAGAAACCTAATCAGCAAACACAAAACTAAAAGTAAAATAACAAATCAGTGAGGTCAATCCAAGGTTAATCACTATCTTTGTATATGTTGCATTAGTATGATCTTGCTGTTATTATTTGCTATCCCGCAGTGGAATGAGTGAGGCAGCCGCTACCCACTTTAGAGGATGTGGATTTAGAGAAAGAGCTTAGTGACCCCTGAAGGCAAATCACTTGAGGTCTGAGTATACTGTTGTGAGCGGCGTCTGTTGGCCTCTGTGGGTTGAGTGGTTCCCTTGCTGTCATGCTTCGCTGCGTCTGTCTACCCGTCGGGGATGCGCGGGGCTCCTGACGTCACCTCACTTGACCCCCGCCTCCCTCTCCCTCCCCTTCGCCCCACCTCCTTCCCCTACCTTCTTCGCCCTGGTTTTCTTCCTCCTCCACCCCGCCTTGGGACTCCGTGTTGTAGGATGTGCTGCGTACTATCATTGGTGTGTTTCTGTTGGTACGCTTGTTGTTTTTCTTTTATATCTTGCTGTCTTTCTTTTCGTGTATTCTTTCTTTCTTCCTCCTCTTTTCTTCCCAACCTCCTCCTTCTCCTCCTCCTCCTCCTCTTCTTCACTGTGACTACCACCTCCGCATCCACTAACACACAGCCACTTTACCTGCCCCATTTTCTCCTCCTCCTCCTCCTCCTCCTCCTCGTTACCCCCGTGTCAAGGAGCTGCTGCCAGACCTGTTGCAGTGCCCGGAGGATTTCTTGTTACCTGACAGGTGTGAAAATTGCAAGCAGGCAGCGCGCGGACGTCTATTTGGCAGCGCGTTCAGCAGGCTAATGGATTATGCACGACGCCGCTTTCATGTGTGCGTGCGAAAATGTGTGTAGACTGCATGTGAAAGAGTGAGGGTTTTGCGTCGATATTTGTTCGTACGCAGGTGAAACTGATGGAAATATTGCCTGTGGATGATTTTAGTACTGCCGTCTAATAATGTTGCTGCGAAAATGTATGTTAGGAGAGAGTTTTGCGTTGTGATAGGGAGGAAGGTGAAACTGATGGAAATATTGCCTGAGAATGACTTAAGTAATGTCGTTTGATAATGTTGTTGCGAAATCGTGTTGACTGCATGTTGGGAGGCAGGGTTTGCGTTGAGATAGGGAGGAAGGTGAAACTGATGTCGATTTTGCCTGAGGATAATAATTTTAGCAATGCCGTTTAATTATTAGGATGAGAAAGAGAAGCAGGTGGAGGAGGTGGGAGAAGAAGAAGAAAGAAGAAGAAGAAGAGGAAGAAGAAGAAGAAGAAGAAGAAGACTAATGTCGATTTTGCATAATGATGATGATATTTGTAAAGCCGCTTAATAATGTTTGTGTGTGAAAATACGATGTTGGGTGCAAGATAAGATAATGTTGAGGTTTGGGTTGATATTAAAAGGGAAAGATGACTTTGACATATGTTATGCTTGTATTGTATCTTATTAGTTGTTGTTTTTTATGGTAATATTGCATGATTCTGATGTTTGGAAATATTGGTGCAAAAATATCACGTTTGCTGTAAGGTAATATTAAGGTTCACGTTGATATAATAAAGGGAAGGTGATTTCAATATACGTTATGCTTGGATTGTTTATTAGTAGTTGTTTAAAGTTAATATTCCCGAAATTGACATAAAAGAGAATGTTGGAAACTCTCGAAAGCTCACGGAATGGTTTTAATACTTTATTGTGATTTTGTGGTGATTTAAAAGTTTGTCAAATAGTTTGCTCACTTTGCTGGATGATGAGTGAAGGAATGTCAGTCGTTTCGTGTTATTGAAGTGAGCTGAGGCTGCGGGATAATGGTGGAATGTATATGCTCTTTTTTTTATTTATTTTCCCTCTTCTTTCCATCCTTTCTCCCACTCACCATTCTCTCCTTCCTTCCTTCTCCTATTCCCTTCCTCCTTCATATCTCCTTCCTTCCTTCAGCTTTTCTCTTATTATTTCCTTCGCTCCTTCTTTTATTTCTCTCAGTTTATTTCCTTGACCCTTCCTTCCTTAATGTTTGTTCTTGTTCTTCTTTATTCTATTTATATTTCTTCCTCTCTCTCTTTCTCTCCTCGATTTCCCATTTCTTTCGTTTTTCCTTCATTCCTTCGCTTGTTCTTTCCTTGCTTATTCTTCTTGCTCTTTCTCTTCTTTCTCCTTCTCTATTTCTCCATTTATCTCTCTATTCCTCGCTTCATTTTTCCTCTTCTTCATTCTTCCCCTTATTCCTTCTCTGATAATAATTCTAGTTCTTGTTATTTTTGTTGTTTCTCCACTTCTGTTTTCTCCTCATTCCTTCTTTTATTCCTTCATTCCTTTTCTGATTTCTTCCTTGTTCACTCTATTTCTTCTTATTTTTGTTTTTATTCTTGTTTTTTCCTCTTGTTTACTTTTTTTTTTTTTTTTTTTTTTTACGTCTACGCCTATAGCGCCGGTAGGCTTGCTTGAGGGGCCTGGATGGTGTTCGGCCCCAGCTCGTCATGGCGCAGGCAAGTGTTTATAGTGGCGCCATCTTCCTTGACTCGATATTACTATTAAGTCACTTTTGGTTGTACGATAATAAAAAAAATAGTGTTAATATTGATCGCTTGCTTGCTTGGCCTTCCTCTCCCTCTCTCCTTCCCCCCTCCTCCTCCCTCCTTCCTTCTTTCCTTCCTCTCTCTCCTTCGATACCTGCCTCCCTTTTGATCTCACCTGGGCGATCGCTTCCTTCTTTTATCCTCCAACTTTTAATCTGTATTTCATCAGATTTTCTTCCTTCCACCTTTGTCCAGCCTCTTCTCCCTCTGATTACTTACCTCCTCCTCCTCCTCTTCTTCCTCTTCTTCTTCCTTTATCCCTTCCACCACCTCCTTCCTTCTTATCATCCTTCTTTTTCTATTTTACTTTTTCATATTTTTCCTCTTCCTCCTCCTCTTTATTTTTTCCCTTCTTCTTGTCTCTCCTCCACTTACTCCTTCCTTTGCCTTTTCAGTGTTTTCCTTCTCCTCCTCCCTTCTTCTTCTTCTTCTTCTTCTTCTTCTTCTTCTTCTCCCCCCTTCACCTCCTTCCTCTTTCCTTACCTCTTCGATCTTTTTCCTTCTGCTTCTCCTCTTCTTTTTCCTCTTTCCTATCAACCCTTCACTAAATCAACACCACTATCATCACCATCACTACCACCACCATCATCACCATTCCTTCTCCCCTTCCTGCTACCCATCCCTGTATTCGGGTCCTTTAATCCATTCATCCCTCCCTCCCTTCCTTCCTCCCTCCCTTCCTTCCTTCCTTCCTCCCTCCCTTCCTTTCCTTCCATGTCACCTGCCCTTCCTCCTCTGTCTGTCCTTCCTCCCCACTTCCCTCCCTCCTTCCCTCAGTAATCACAACATGGAAGCTTGTATCCTCTCCCTCCCTCCCTTCCTTACTCCCTGTCCATCCCTGTCCCTTCCCTCTCTCTCTCCCTTCCTTCCTCTCTTCCCTCTCTTCCTTCCTCTTCCTCCTCTTCCTCTTCGGGTTCGTGGATGTAGTGACGGACACATTCAATCCAAGGCTCTCGTATCTTCCTCTCATTATCCCTTTCCTGCAGTTTCCTCCATCAGCTCTCCTCCTCCTCCTCCTCCTCCTTCTCCTCTTCCTCCTCCTCGTCTTCGTCTTCGTCGCTCCTCGCCAGACGTTTCTATCTGATTGGCACGACTTCGTTCGGTCCTTCTCTCGATGTGTTCTCGCGGGACTCGCCTCGGTAAAGAATAAGATTGGTGCAGTTTGAGGATAGTCGTGATTTTTTTCTTGTATTTCTTTTGGGGTGGGGTGGGGTGGGGTTAAGTTTCTTGTATGTTGGTTTGGTTTTCTCTTCTTCTTCTTCTTCTTCTTCTTCTTCTTCTTCTTCTTCTTCTTCTTCTTCTTCTTCTTCTTCTTCTTCTTCTTCTTCTTCTTCTTCTTCCACCTCCTCCACCTGCTTCTCTTTCTTATCCTTCTTCTTCTTTACCTTCTTCAATTTTTTCCTCCTCCTCTCTTCTTCTCCCCTCTACCTCCTCCTCTCCTTCTTCTTTTTCCTCTTTCTCTCCCCCTTCCTCTTCCACCTTCATCTGCTCCTTCTTTCTTATCCGTCTTCTTCTTTACCTTCTCCTTTTTCTTCTGTTGAGAGAGGTAGAGAGAGAGAGAGAGAGAGAGAGAGAGAGAGAGAGAGAGAGAGAGAGAGAGATCCTTTTCTACCTGTTTACCGGATTAGTAATGCCTGCCAATACTGATAATGAGGGTCCGTTGCAGGTATTGGCACCAGGTGAGTGACAAGCCGTTCCGTCCCTCTTCCTCTCCCATCTCTATCCTTTATCTTCCTTTCTTCCATTTCTCTTCCTCATCCACCTCTCTCCTCTCTTCTCTTTCCTCTCCCTTCCTCTCGTTTTCCCCATTCCTCTTTCTTCACTTTCCTCTCCCTTTCCTTTCCTCCATCCCTTTTCCACTCCCACCTCTCTTCTCCTCCTTCTATTCTCTCATTTTTTTCCCCATTCCTTTTCCTCTCTTCTCCTCCATCCTCTTTTCCGCCCCCTTCCTGTCTTTTCCTCCATCCCTTTTCCTCTCCCCTCTCCCTTCATGATGGGTTAGAGAGCCTCCAAACCACTCGAAAATCTCATGTATAGCGTTTTGTGCTCATATTTAAGGGGGTTGCGTCGGAGCTTCTAAACGTCGTAGGTCGAGGACGTCGTAATCCGAAGAGCCCCTGTATGTATATTTATCTGCTTTGAAGTTAAGAAATTTGAGGAAACCATCTCTCTCCTCTTACTTCCTTTCTTTTAGCTGTCAAGTTCTCTTCGTCCATCCCTCTTCTCCACTACCTACCCCTCTCTTTCTCTCTCACGTTTCTTGTTCTTCTCTCCCTCTTTTTTTTTCCCTTCCCCCCGCCTCCTCTCCTTCCCGGGGCGACACTCGGGCTGGTCTCGGCTGGCGGGGCCCTGCGTGACCCGCCCCGCTGACCTCCGCCGGGAAGCCTCAGGCGGGGGGATCTAGGGCACGGGGCGGGGCGGGCGGGAGGGCGGGAGGGGAGAGAGAGGAGAGGAGGCTTACGGGGTTTGCCTGGGCTGGGCTGGATCGGTCTGGGCTGGCGTCATGCGGTCGTTGAACTGGACTGAGAAGCGGGGAGGCTGTGAACGCTTCTATTTTTTTTTTTTTTTTTTTTTTGCATGTGTGTTTTTGTGTGGGTGGGGTGAGGTGAGGAGTGTGTGTGTGTGTGTGTGTGTGTGTGAGAGAGAGAGAGAGAGAGAGAGAGAGAGAGAGAGAGAGAGAGAGAGAGAGAGAGAAAGTGACGTCATTTCACAAGTACGTTGATAATGATAAAAATATGAATGATATAAGATGATAATAATGATAACAGAGTGTTCACAAGGAGGGAAGGAAGGAAGGAAGGAATAGAAAGAAGAAAGAAAGGAAGTTAGGACGAAGGGGTTTTACATAGATTTACATAGATTTGAAGGAGAGAGAGAGAGAGAGAGAGAGAGAGCATCATATTCAGCACTTTTCCCTGTTTACTTTTTTTCTCCTTGTTTGTCTTCCTGTCTATCAGCTTGAGGCGATCGTGTTGCGTCGTGTCGGAGGAAACATGAATCTCATCTCCTCTACCTTTAAAATTCCGGCCCCAGTTCGAGTCCTTTGACCCTTAACCCAACCCCTTCCTCCCCCCTCTGATATCCTCTAACCCTAACCTTACCCTTCCTTACCTCACTTCCCTTTAAACCTCCCTCCTCCTCCGTATTCTTCGTTATAGTTTCGACCTTCCACTCTGCTCCTCTTTCTTATACTAACTCCCTCTCTTCTTCCTCTTCGTCCCCTCCTCGTCTTCTTTTTCTTCCTCTTTCTCACACTCCACCATCAACTCGACATCCTCCCCCATCCAGTCCCTTCCTTCTTCCATGGCATCACTTCAACCAGCGCCCAGATTTGTTTTGGGAGGACGGACTCCACTTGAACGAGGTTGGTTCGGCGCGGCTAGGAAGGCTCCTGAACGATGCAGTTGAAAGCTTCTCGAAAAACTGAGGCGGAGGCAAGGCAAAGGCAACCCTTGATCAACCGAACCGTAGCGTCGATGCGGCTTGCAAGAAACTGTGTAACCAACGACGCCTCCGACAAGCGAACTCATTCAACTCAACGCGGCAAAAACAGGAGTCGCATTTCTGTTTTATACACAAATGCACATAATTTAATACCCAAAAAGGACGAAATTAGGGCGTATATTGCAACAGAGAAACCAGATGTGGTAGCCATCACAGATACTTGGGGCAACTCTGCACATCTCATATCTGAACTGTCATTTACTGGGTACAAAAGCTTCCACAAAAGTCGAAAGCACAAAAAAGGATGAAGAGTAGTTTGCTACGTAAAACGTACGCTTCCTGCCATAAAAATAGACAAACAGGACGCAGAGAAATACGATTCCGTCTATGTGGAATAACCACAAATAACAAGAAACTAACACTTGCGACCGTATACAGGCCCCCAAAACAACAGGCAGCCTATGACATTGCCCTGTACGAAGAAATTCACTCTCTAACACAAAACAAGGAAGCAATAATAAGTTGGGACTTTAAGTGCCCTAACATTGACTGGGGACAATTGACTGGAGATCAAGAGGGTAACAGGCTTATAGAAATGGTGGAGGATTCGTTCCTCATTCAAGTTGTAACTCAACCAACAAGGGAAAACAATCTGCTGGGTCTGGTATGCGATCCCGACCTCATTCGCAACTGTGAAGTTGGTGAGAAACTTAATGGCTGCGATCACCACTTAATCCGTTTTAATGTCAACATATGTCACAAACTCGTAGATAATCCGTCAGTGATACCAGATTACAAAAAAGCAAATTTCAACCTAGCCTGTGAGCTGGTTCCCTCTGCGACCTGGGACCAACTTCACCTAACCGACAATACAATCGACAACGTGTGGAACAACTTCAAAGATAAGCTTTTGGGAGTAGAAAAGGCTACAGTGCCTACGAAACCCAGGCGAGTTAATGGTGCCGTAGATCCACCGTGGATGACCAGAGAAATAAAACGGTAAACTTAAAAAGGAATTATAACCTAATGAAAGAGAATGACACGGCCGAAGCCCATACTCAGTACCAAAACAGCCTCAGAGCTTGTCGCACCCTTATTCGGAGTAGTAGACGCAACTACGAAAACAAATAGCGCGTGACATCAAGACAAACTCAAAAAAATTCTTCACATACATCAGATCGAAAAAGAAAGTAAAATCCAATATTGGTCCCCTGACAGACGAGACTGGAGCTGCAACTCAGGACAGTAAACAGATGGCCAGAATCCTCAACAGTAACTTCGCATCCGTATTCACAGTCGAGAACATCGAAACCATGCCCGAGAACCCTGACCTGCCGAGGGAATCACGCCCCTGAAAATTGACTCAATATGCGACCAAGAAGTGAAAGAGTATTTGGATAACTCGACACGAACAAGTCAACAGGACCTGACGGTTTGTCCCCGCGGTTATTAAAAGAGCTTAAACAACAAATACTTCAGCCACTCACTAACATATTCAACCAGTCTGTTCAATTGAAAAAGGTCCCGGAAGGTCCCGGAAGACTGGAAGATGGCGAACGTAACACCAATTTTCAAAAAGGAGACAAAAGCGTTGCATTAAACTACAGGCCCATAAGTTTGACATCAGTGGCAGGAAAATACTCGAAAAGATTATTAGAGACAAACTTGTTAAGTTTCTAGAAGACAATAATGTAATCTCCGACACCCAGCATGGCTTCAGAAACAAGCGCTCCTGCCTAGGTACGAATCTATTAGGACTTCCAAGGTATATATAAGAACTGGGATGCCCACATCCCCTTAGTGATGTTATATACCTGGACTTTCAGAAAGCCTTCGACAAGGTACCGCACGAGCGACTCCTTAAGAAACTGCACTCGGCGGGCATTGGATGGAGCCAATCTGATCGCGTGGATAAGAGATTGGCTCACCGACAGAAAACAACGAGTACTACTCAACGGACAGCCTTCCGATTGGCTAGTGGAGTGCCTCAAGGGTCAGTGCTGGGACCCATTCTCTTCATCATATATATCAACGACCTCGAATCAGGACTGAAATCAATATCGAAATTTGCTTGATGACTACTAAGGTGGGGGAAAGGCCCTCACAAAGACCGACTGCGAAATCATTCAGAAAGACCAATCAATCACATTATCGAATGGTCGGAAAATGGCAAATGTCCTTAATGTTGACAAATGCAAAGTCATGCACATTGGGTCCAGAAATAGTAACCACACATACATCATGAATGGGAGACCTCTGCAAGCGATGCAGGAGGAAAAGGATCTTGGAGTCACTATCAGCAGTGACCTGAAACACGCGAATCACTGTAAAAAAGCATACAACAAAGCCAACACTATGCTCGGGTTCATAGCGAGGAACTTGAGTAAAACGCCAGACGTGATTACTGCTATCCTATAATAATTCATGGGTAAGACCGCACTCGAGTATGCGCAGTACAGTTCTGTCTCCTAAATTACAGAAGGACATTGATTTACTGGAAAGGATTCAACGACGCGCCACGAAAATGATACCAACCTTAAGGGCTCAACCGTACGAGGAACGACAAAGCGACTCAATCTCTTTACATTGGAGAAAAGACGCCTACGAGGAGATATGATTCAAGTCTTCAAGTATCTAAAAAAAATCAATAACGTCGATTACTCCAATTTCTTTGAATTGCAAACCAACCTAAGAACTAGAAATAACGGTTTACCCATTCAGTCTAGTCGATGTAAGACAGACTTCGGTAGTAGTTTCTTTTAATTCCGATTCATAAGTCACTGGAACAATCTTCCTTCAGAAGTAGTAAATGAATACTATCAACTCCTTCAAATATAGAATCGACCGTCACTTCGCTGCGTCGGGAGTAAACTGAATATTGAGTTGCTGTCTGCTCCTCAATATCGAGGCGCTTTCATCTGCTCCTCAATATCGAGGTTTCATCTGCTCCCCAGGCCCCAGGCTGTCGAGCAGATTAAATCACCAGAACGGGCAACCTCGTAATGAGCCAATAGGCTTTCTGTTGCCTGCGTTTCCATGTTTCCATGTTTCACCACGCCCTCCTCCTCCTCCCCCTCCTCCTCCCCCTCCTCCTCCTCCTTGTCGGATATGGAGGTGTGTTTAACGAATGGCCGTCTGCTTAACGAGCTGATACACCCACTGACTAGAGTTCCTTCCCACCTCTCCTCTTCCTCCTCCTCCTCCCCCTCCTCGTGATCCCTCTCATTCTTCTCCCGCGTTCTCAGAATCTCCTTTCCACCCTCACACGAACTTACACTTTTGTACTTTTCCTCCTCCTACGCTTCTTCTTGTTCTTCTTGTTCTTCCTCTCCAACTCCTCCTCCTCCTCCTCCTCCTCCTCCTCCTCTTCCCTGCTTGTCTTATATTCTTTCTTTCCGCTGTTTCTCCCTCGCCTCCCTTCCTGGTATTCATCTCTTCTCATTTTTCTTCCTTCCTGTCTCGGCTCGTTTTATTTGTTCCGCGTTTCTCTTGTGTGTCATAGTTTTCTTCCTCCTCTTTACTCTCTTTCTGTCTTTTTCTGTTTCCCTGGTCTTTACTTTTTTTTTACTTTCTCTGTTTCCCTGGTCTTTGCCGCCTACCATCATCTTCCCTTGTGTTATCTTTCCTCTTTTACTATTTTCTATTACCACCCTTCTTCGCTTTTTACCTTAATACTCTACCTTTCCTTTTTAATACCTTCCTTTCTTTAGTTACTAGGGTAGGTACCGGTATAAGGGGATGTAAGGTAAGGTAATGTATAGCAAGGTAATGTTTTGTAAGGTAATGTTCTGAAGTTACGTAGACAGTGATGATGATTGGTCTGAGGAGAGAGAGAGAGAGAGAGAGGGAGGGAGAGAGGTGGGAATGGCAGGAAGGGGAGGAGACAGGATAGGAAAGGAGAGGTAGAAGTGAAAGCCGTAGGAAGTGGAGAATTACCTTGCACTAGAAAAAAGGACAGAGTAGGATTATGATGAGAAAAAAAGAGTCTTGAAATTGGTGTATAGAGGATATCCTTCCGCCGTGCACCTGTCCAATTTTCTTCTTCCTCTTCTTCCCATGGTTTCCCTTCCTTTCCCTTCCTTTGCTTTCCTTTCTCTTCCCTTCGCTTCTTTTCTTCCTTCCCCTTCAAGTTCATCTTACTTCAACGTTCCCTCTTCTTCCATCCTGTTGCCGCTGCCCTTTTCCTCTCTTCTTCTTCTGTCTCCTCCTCCTCTTCCTCCTCCTTCTCCTCCTCCTCTCCCTCCCGCTACTCTCTACTCCTTCTCTCACCTCCTTTCCTTCCATCGCTTCCAATATTCCTCCTCCTCTTCCTCTTCTTACTAATTCTCCTCCTTTTCCTCCTGCTCTTCTTCCTTTTTTCTTCTCCTCCTCCTCCTCCTCCCTTCACCACCACCACCACCATCACAAGAATCATCATCATCATCACCACCTTTAAACTGCATCTCACCGTCAATACCACCACCACCACCACCACCACGGGCATCACCATTACGCCGCCTCCTCGTCACCACCACCACCACCACCACGGGCAACACCATTATGCTACCTCCTCGTCACCACCACCACCACCACCACCACGTAATTTCGCGGTTATTGAGCAGGGCCGCGGGAGGCGTTGGCGCGATGCAAATCTAGTCACCGATGCCACACTGTAAATCGGGACTGGCGCCGCGTCATAATAATAATAATACCTGGCTTTTACCTGTTTGTCCTTACCTGTGTGTTAGTTTGTGTGTACGTGTCTGTTTGTGTCTACCTGTGCTTGTTCTTACCTGTCTTCTCGTTCCTGCGTCATAATAATAATAATACCTGGCTTTTACCTGCTTGTCCTTACCTGTGTGTTAGTTTGTTTGTACGTGTCTTTTTGTGTCTACCTGTCTGCTTACCTGTCTTCCCGTTTTCACCTGCCTGTTCTTACCTGATTTTCTTCTCTCTTGGTGCTGCTTCTTCTAATGCTGTTCTTGATACCGGACTTGCATCTCCTCATCCTTGTCTTGTAAATGAAAAGTAGGTGAAATATAAGTAAGGGCAATGCATAAATGTAGTCCGCACAATGTATAAAATGAATGGTACTAGTGATTATACTCTTCCTTGAAACTCAGAATAAAAAGTCATTAGCGAAGAGTGAGGAAAAATAACTGGTTAACTCATAGGTATAAACAGTAACCGGAACGTTCAAATAAAGGAGGAAATGGATGTGTTACTAAAGGTTACAGGAAAAAGAATAAAAAAAGAGAAAAAGAAACTGCAAGAACAAAGAAAACTATGAAAAAGGGCAAAAAAGAAAGAATAGAGGACATTTATTCAATACCATCGCGGAACACATTAGTTAGGAAGGAAGATGAGATAAGCTGTTCATTTTTCTCTGGTTTTACTCTCTCTCTCTCTCTCTCTCTCTCTCTCTCTCTCTCTCTCTCTCTCTCTCTCTCTCTCTCTCTCTCTCTCTCTCTCTCTCTCTCTCTCTCTCTCTCTCTCCTCTCTCTCACACACACACACACACACACACACACACACACACACACATCAAAGTCTCTCCCTCAACACGCTGTAAAACCCGCACACTCGCCTCTGATCCCCCTCTAAATCAGTGTTACGTAACGGCCAAACACACACACACACACACACACACACACACACACACACACGCACACGCACAGAGGAGAGATAGGAGGAGTCTAAAATCTATATATACGGAATTGATATAAAAAAAATGAGTTTCCGCGTGATCTTAGATGTGTGTGTGTGTGTGTGTGTGTGTGTGTGTGTGTGTGTGTGTGTGTGAGCTGAATCAATGGTTTACGCCACAGAAAGAAAAAAAAATCGTAGGTAAGAAAAAGAAAAGAAATATCCATCAACTCTAAAAAAAACTTATCAGCAAAGTAATAAAATAAAAGAAGGAAAAGGAAAAGTTAACTGAAAGGGGGAGAAAAAGTTGGCCAGTTCGAAATAAAGGTAAAAGAAAGAATAAAAAGAATGGAATCAATTCAAAACGGGAACTTCTGTCGAGAGAGAGAGAGAGAGAGAGAGAGAGAGAGAGAGAGAGAGAGAGAGAGAGAGAGAGAGAGAGAAAGAAAGAAAATAGGAAGGAAGAGAGGCAGGAAAGATGGAACTGAGGAAGGAAGGAATTAAGAAAAAAAAGAAAGAAAGAAATGGAAAAAAGGAAGGAAGGAACGAACGAAAAAAAAACGAATGAAGGAAGGAAGGAAGTAAAGAAAGTAAAACTAGGAAAGATGGAGAGACAGACATAGACAGACAGACAGACAGACAAAAACCCAGACTGACAGACAGACCCAAAGAGAGAGAGGGGAGGAGGGGGGGGTAGGCATCCTCCACCTCTAATGTATTATAATTACGCGCCTGTCCCACAAAGAAGAACACGACTTGTCTTTGGGTTATTTGAAAAAGTTAGCGGCCAAAGAAGCGCATGCAAATGAGCCTCGTCGACAAAGGAACTTCCCTCGTCAGCGGGTGAGCAAAAATTATGAACTGCCTAATAGATGATTATAACATTCTTCAAAGAGACGCGTGCCACGCCTACCACGGGGGGGGGGGTGAGTGAGTGAGAGTAAAAGTGAAAGAGGAAGGAAGGAAGGAAGGAAGGAGGGAAGGAGGGAAGGAGGGAAGGAATGGAGGAAGGAAGAAAAGGAGGTAAGAAAGTAAGAGAGAGAGAGAGAGTAAAACCTATAGGAAAGAACCCCCTACCTCACCCCAACACACACACACACACACACACACCGATACGGACGAATATGCGTTTTGGATGGTGTAGGTGTTAGGCTCATGTGTGTGTGTGTGTGTGTGTGTGTGTGTGTGTGTGTGTGTGTGTGTGTGTGTGTGTGTGTAGCTGAGAGAGTATCGAATTTGTAGGTTGGGGAACTTGAGTGAATGCGTTCGTTTTGGAAATTTGCCGAAGACGTTATTTTGACGTCCGCTGGAGGTGAGGTCATTAAAGTTTTTGAATGGGCGAGGAATGTAAAGGCTTCACGACTTAGAGAATATTTGGATGGTTTCAGGGCGTGAGAGGACTGACTGAAGGGTCTTATGATTTTGATGGATTTTGAGAAGACGTAGTTTTAGGTGAAGTTGGGGGCATATGGTATAACTGCGCGTGGCCTCAGTGCTCATCTCCGCTGCACTGGCCTTCTATCTTGTGTTGGGAAGGCGTAGGGGACAATGGTTAATGATTATTGTATGTGTTGTGTCATGTAATGTTGAAGGAAGGTTAATGAGGGAAATAAAGAATGACATGGTTGCATATTTAAAAGAGGGAAAGAGTGACGGTTTCATACTTAGAAGAGGGAAATAAAGTGAGGATTCCAAATTAAAAAGAAGAGGGGAGTAAAGTGACTTGATTGGATATCTAAAAGAAGGTGGAAATAAAGAATGACCTGACTTCATAATTATTTAGAAGAAGGAAATTAAGTGACGATTGCATATTTAAAAGAAGAGGTTAATAAAGA
>NC_066539.1:11481240-11513740 GCF_024679095.1 Eriocheir sinensis
TCCGCGCTTAATTAAATTCTATCGGAGCGGCAATATATGTGTCCTCTAATTAAGATAAAGGAAAGGGCGGCCCGGCGCGGAAAGCAGCCTGTTTACAGACACACAGCGGCTTGGTAGCGGGGAAACATCTCGCACACGCCGCTTTCCCTTCCCTTCCCCGCCCGAATAACCTGACGAAGGGGAAAGTCTGGGGAGGAATGTGACGGCGTGCTTTCCCCAACAACGAGGGAGGGGAAAAAAAAGGAATGGTGGATTATTTTTACTCTTCAATTCCCTTTCTTTTACTCTTTTTTTTTTTGTCTCCTATGCTTAAGGACGTAAACGAGGTGTGTGTGTGTGTGTGTGTGTGTGTGTGTGTGTGTGTGTGTGTGTGTGTGTGTGTGTTCTCGTTGCCGGCTATTCAGTCTCCTTATTTGCTTATTGCTGATATTCCTATACTAGGCTTCAAAAGGTGTAATTTATACCTGTTTACACACACACACACACACACACACACACACACACACACACACACACACACACACACACTCTCTCTCTCTCTCTCTCTCTCTCTCTCTCTCTCTCTCTCTCTCTCTCTCTCTCTCTCTCTCTCTCTCTCTCTCTCATGCACGTAACACCTGTCTTCTCCTCCTTACATAACCATCCCCGCTAACACATCACACACACGTGACGGCCGATGCACGCCGCGACACGCCCTTGGCCGCCTCCCAGACCACGTGACCGAGGCAGACCCGCGGGGCAGTGACGCAACCCGAACCCCAGGAGGCAAAAGTTGATGCATTAGAAAGTAGGAAGAAGAAAAAGAAGCAGAAGAGAACCAATAAGAAAGAGTTGGAATAGGAGGAGATGGAGGAGGAGGAGAAGGAGGAGGAGGAGGAGGAGGAGGAGGAGTGGGGGCAAGGTGGGGAAGGTGGAGGAGGAGGAGGAGGGAAAGGAAGGGAAGGAGAAGTCAGTCCGGCAGATTCTTCTCTCTCTCTCTCTCTCTCTCTCTCTCTCTCTCTCTCTCTCTCTCTCTCTCTCTCTCTCTCTCTCTTAGAAATACGTCTTTTTCCTTTTTATCATTATGACTAACTCCCCCTTCCCCCCCTTCTCCTTTTTCCCTTCTGGTCGTATCGCATTTCTGGAAAGTTGAGACAAAAAGCTTCTGCTCTCTCTATATTTTCCCCCGACCGCCGGAGGAGAGGGATTTGGTGTGCGGGAAGATCTATATAAAAGTATTGGAGTGTAACTTTTTTGACTGCGGGAGTTAAGATGAACGGGAGAAAGGAGGAGGAGAGGGAGAGAGGGAAAGAGGGAGGGATGGAGAGGCGGTGTTTTGTTTGACTTCGAGGAGGAGGAGGAGGAAGAGGAGAAGGGGTCCCTTCCAAGCTTATTGAGACAGAACGATGGACTGGGTGGCTTTCTCTCTCTGTCTCTGTCTTTGTCTTCTGTCTGTCTGTCTGTCTGTCTGATTCTCTCTCTCTCTCTCTCTCTCTCTCTCTCTCTCTCTCTCTCTCTCTCTCTCTCTCTCTCTCTCTCTCTCTCTCTCTCTCTCTCTCTCTCTCTCTCTCTCTCTCTCTCTCTCTCTCTCTCTCTCTCTCATCTGCAACTGTTTTTTTCTTGATATCTTCCTTTTTTTTCTTATCTTGCTTCGTTTCTTCATTTTTTTCTTTCGTATTTATTTCATTTTATTTTTTCAGTATAGTTTTTATTTTGTCTAAGGTCAAACTCTTTGGTCATCTGAGTCTACTTCTTGCTTATTCCTGCTTGTTTTCATTTGTTTTATTCCTAAGTATCACCCCAGTTTCCTTTTTTTCAATCACTCTTATTCCTTTCATCTCAGACATTTCATTATTGCATTTCATATACCTCTATACGGACGGCATGGAATGTATACCCACCTATGTCACCACCGCTTAATTAGTAGACTCACGCAGCCATTGTTTTTACGTTCGTCACAGCATCATTGATTTCCTATACAACCTACAGTGTGTTCTTAGTCACAGCCCTTGAGCCTCCTTATACCAACACTACCACTTTCTGATTGCTGTTCCCACCCTTCCATTCTCCTTCATCATGCTCTCTACTTCCCTTCCTGTTCCTGCCATCCTTTCTTTTCATTCCTTACGACCCGCAGTTTGTCCTGAAGCACTTACACCCCTTAAACCCCCTTCCTCTACCACCCCTTTGATTCCCCTCCCTCTATCTCCATTCTCCTTCATCATGCTCTCTACTTCCCTTCCTGTTCCTGCTATCCCTTCTTTTGATTCCTTACGACCCGCAGTTTGTCCTGAAGCACTTACACCCCTTAAACCCCCTTCCTCTACCACCCCTTTGATTCCCCTCCCTATATCTCCATCCCCCCCTCTTTGTGCTCTCTCCTTCTCCCGTCGCTACCCCTCCTTCTCGCCTTCTCCCGCCTCTTCCCGCCCGATGCTCTTCAACACCTCCCGCGCCTCTCCTCTTGGATAGCTCGGGCTCTTGAGCGGCGCGAAAAGTGGGGTTGAAAGCTCGACCGAACAAGTACGAACCCAAAGGAAGTAGAGGA
Organism: Eriocheir sinensis; assembly: GCF_024679095.1. Taxonomy (NCBI): domain Eukaryota; kingdom Metazoa; phylum Arthropoda; class Malacostraca; order Decapoda; family Varunidae; genus Eriocheir; species Eriocheir sinensis. The sequence continues at coordinate 11,483,768 of NC_066539.1, forward strand.
GGAGGAGGAGGAGGAGGAGAAGTTGGAGTTGGAGTTGTTAAAGGAGGAAGAAATGGGAGAGGAAAAGGGGGAAGGGGAAAAGGAAAAGGGGGAAGGAGAAAGAGAAGGAAAAGGAGGAAGATAAGGAAAAGGAAAAGGGGAAGGAGGAAAAGGAGAAAGGAAGAAGAGAAGGAAAAGGAAAAAGGAAGAAGAGAAGGAAAAGGAGGAAGAGAAGGAAAAGAGGGGCAGGGAAGGAGAAGAAGGAGGAAAAAACATCAAAACATATTAACTTGGAAGAACCTGCTATTTTTTCCTTCAAATTTTAAGTCACTGCTAATCGTAACAACCTAAAAGATCCGATCCCCTCACTCACAACCCTACAGAGGATCAAGAATAAACAAAGGGAGAAGAGAGGCATTAACGTGGAATATAGTACCTTTGTTGATTGTTCTGACGTGGGAGTTATTCCTTGGGGCCTTATTTTTTTCTTCCTACTCTCCCGCCCCATACCAGTCCCATACCAGCCATTCCCTAACGCGCCCTCCTCGCTTCCTCCTTCCCCGCACCTGACACACACCTGCACACCTTCCCTGCCCGGCCAATCCTCACGTGCCATCAGTCTTTGCATACCGACCCTTAGTTAACACACCATACTCGCGCCGCAGCCCCCCTCACTCGCATCTTGTCACCCGTTCACCCTTCACCTCCCTGTTTTATCATCGTCACCCTGAGCTCGTGCACCCCTCACCCTTCACCCTGCTCTTCTCGCCCTTAGCTTCTGCACCATTACCCTGTTAGTTATGCATCTCTCTCTCCCTTTCCTCTGAGCATGTTTTCATCCCTGTTGTTATTCGTCATATATCCGCTTGTTTTCCCTTCCCTTCTTCTGCTGTTGTTCCCCTCCCGCCCTTCTCCTGTTTCCTTCCCCCCTCCTTTCTCCTTCACTAGCCATCCTCCTTCCTCTCTCCTTCCACCCCTTTCTCTTCCTCCCTCCTTCTGATCTCCTCCACTTCCCTCCTCCCTCACTCTCCTCCCGCTCACTGCCACACAATATTCTCCTCCACTCTTCTGCAACCATCCTCATCTTACTCCCTTCTGCTCTCCTCCTCCTCCATCACCCTCCTCCTGCTACTCCCTCACCCTTCCTCGCGCTCTCAACCTTCCCTCCTCCGCTCCAGGTTCTCGGCTCAGCTTCCTGCCTCCCGGAGTAGCTGACCTGCCCTTTTTGGCTCTAATGCGCCGCTCCGCTTTTTCCTCGTCGTTACCGTAATGAAGTTGTCAGGGAATCGTGAAATGGGGAGCCATCAACAGGGGTTCTCGGCTTCCTCGTGAAAGTGTTTGGTAATAATAGTAAATGGGCCTGGGGGTGCTTGAGTTAATGATATACACAGTTTTTCTACAGCGCCGTGTAATAAGCCATTTGGTTATGAAATTGGAGGAGGAATGACCGTGAATGGGGGTGATTAGAGCTATGTAAGTGGTTTGTACTTTAGGGCGTCTGGGTTTGGGTTGGGGATGTGTGTGTCGGTGGGGGTAATAACACAATTGTCTCGTCTCTCTAACTCCTCGCCTCCAGCTGCTTGTTGTATATACTGTTATGTTGCTGCTGTGTTTACGTGTGTTTGGTCTCCCTCTGGTTCTCTTTTGTTCGTCCATTTGTTCTTGTTCCCCAGCTGTTCTCCCACTCCTTCCATTTGTCCTCCCACTCAGCTCCTTGTTAGATATGCGTAGCTGGTTCTCTTGTTATTGTTCTTGTTTGATCTCTCACTTGTTTTCTTTGCTCACCACTTATTCTCCACTTGTTCTCCCACCTTCTTGTGTTATATAGCTGCTGGATCTTTGTTCTCCCTCTTGGTAATTCACTGATGTAAGGAGGTTGTTTATCATATTTTGAACTGTGCTAATAATGAGTGTTCATCTTAAGGGGCTATTATTACACTGGGCAAATTTTCCGTGGATCTTCAGTCAAACCACGATTTCCGCTGGCGTGGTTCTCATATTTCCGTGGTTTTCTGACGTGTCCACGATCTTCCAAAGCTACGGTAGATGTCACCGAAGGACGACGGTATTACTCACCATCATCATCATCAGCAGCAATAACAAGAAACAAATGAGAACCCCGCTAGCGGAAATCGTGGTTTGACTGAAGATCCACGGAAAATTTGCCCAGTGTAATAGCCCCTCTAGTCTTCAACCGCAAATATCCGTAACATGTGAGTATGAGTCAAATATGATCCACTTGGAAATGAAGACTTGAGTGGGTTGGCTGAATAAAAAATAGGAAAAATGACCGCATAAAAGCCATAAATTGGACTATTTCTAAAGAGTATAGACAGAGGTGTGTTTGATCAGTTAGTGAATTTACGGTTGTCGAGTAAATGACCCAAGCAGTTGTACATACATAACTCGTTGTAGAGAAAATAGGTTTAGAAAAAGAAGAAAAAAGTAGGAAGTGATGAAAAAAACAAAAACTGAAATTCTCCAAAAAAAGTAAGAAGTAGAAGAGGAGTATGTAAGAAGGAGGAGTCTTGAGATTTGATGAGAAAGCGTGAGGAATTGTGAGGAGCCGTGAAATTACCTAAAAAGAAAAAAAAAGTAACGAAGGAGTGTGAGAGAATGAGGAGTATGATAATTGTTATAGAATAGGAGATGATGAGGAGAGGTGAAGGAATTTTTTATAGCAAGGGAAGTATCTTAATGTAAAAAGAAAAAAAGAAAAAGACCGCCAATAAGTAAAATACATTCTCTGAAAAGTATTAAGTAAGACGGTAGTGTGAAGAGAATGAGGAGTATGAGATTTTGTAAAGAGTGATAAAAGAGAAACGAAAAGCCGCGGAAGGGAGGAAGGAAGAGATGTCGAGTTGCGTACTGGCGGGGTCTGTTATTTCCGGGTTCACGGCACAGCCTCATCAACAGAAGCCCCCCCCCCCCCCCCACACTCTCACACCCACCCACACCATACCGCACCATACCACTCCTTTCACCCCTCACCACACCACACCACACCCTACCACTCTCCCTCACCCCATCCCCCATCCCCCACACCACATTATCCCTTCTCCCCCTACCCCACACCACTCCCTCCCTTCCCACTTCCTCCCCATCTCCCATACCCCTCCCTTCACACACCTTTCCCCCCCTCCTCTCCCAACACAACACCCCCTCCCTCCGCCCCCCCACTCTACACCCTCTCCCCCCATCCCCACACACGCGCCCTCCCCACAGAAGAGAGGTAATACAAGGCTCTTCAAACAGGGAACGGTAGACCAATGCATATTAAAACACGGCGGCAGATTAATTCAGATCGCCATTCATATAGAAGCTCAACGCTGTGAAATATAGATACACTTTTTTTTTTTTAATTACCGTCAAATATGCATTCCCCGCGCAGCGCTGAAAATTATTATAACGAATTGTCAATAGATTCGTGTGTACAAAAGCTGCCACCCGAGTTTATATATATATTTTCCCCATCAGTGTACGTTGGCAGAGATGGAAGGTGTAATAATGCTCTTAGGGATTCGATTACATACAGGAATTCAGTATTATAAAAAGTAAAAGACTACATTTTCCTGTATCTCATCCACATATAATCTACACGTCATTGAAAATCTATATAGCTTTTTTTTCTTTCTTCAGTTGCGTTACTTTTAACAGTCTATCCATGAATTTCAAAGGTTGGACAGGGAAAGAAAAAAAAATCGTCCACCAGATGGCTCCTTCATCGAACCTACACCCAATCACCCAAAGCGTGTACAGTTTTCTTAGATGCTTTTCGCCTTTATAACATTGGTGAGGGTGCCGGGTAGAGGGACAGAGGTAGAGACAAACAGACAGACAGAGACGACACGGGCAGAGAGGGACACAGACACAGACAGACAGGCAAAGAAAAATAGCCTTACATATCCCACCATAATGCGGAATAATAACATCGCTTAGATCTATAGTACTCTCTCTCTCTCTCTCTCTCTCTCTCTCTCTCTCTCTCTCTGGTTAGTTTTGGCGGAAATATTTTTGGCGTGAGTGAGAAATTGAAGATGACGATTTGGACCCCTAGAAATATATCCCTGTTGAGGCTGATAAATGGCGGCAGTAAATACATCTTTTAGGGCCTTATACCTAGCTTTGAGAGAGAGAGAGAGATTATATATATCAGATTGTTCTATATCAATAATTTTCTCTCTCTCTCTCTCTCTCTCTCTCTCTCTCTCTCTCTCTCTCTCTCTCTCTCTCTCTCTCTCTCTCTCTCTCTCTCTCTCTCTCTCTCTCTCTCTCTCTCTCTCTCTCTCTCTCTCTCTCTCACTCACTCAGTTCGTCCTCCTTTCCCTTATTTTCTTTCTTTCCTGTAAATTCGCTTCCTCATCTTCCCTTCTTCCTTCTTTTCTCCCTCCTTTTCTCCCTCTTCCTCTAAAACTCCCTTCTCTGACCCTTCTTCCTTCCCTCACCATCTCTCTATCTTTCTTCCCACCCCCTTCATTCTTCCTTCCCTTCCTCTCCCACCCTCCTCACTCTCTCTCTCTCTTCCCTTCTTTCATATCGTTCTCTTCTCTCCCCTCCCTCCCTCCCACACATCTCTTCCCCTCAGTCTCCCCTCTTCTATAACCCTCGTTCCTTCCCTCACCATCTCTCTCTTCCCTCTCCTCCATTCTTCCTTCCCTCCTTTCTCTCCTTCCCTCCCTCCCTCCCCCCCATTGACAAATACCCTAATGCCGGTGATGAACGGAGTCTCTCTCATTTGGAGGGAATTTCTACCTTCACTATCCTCTAAATGTTGGTGATTTAACGTGGGGAGGAGGAGGAGGAGGAGGAGGAGGGGGGGGCAGAGATGGAGAGGAGGAGATGGAGAGGAAGAGAGAGAGAAGAGGAGAAGGAGGAGATGGAGAGGAAGTATGAGAGGAGGAGGAGATGGAGAGAGAGAGAGAGAGAGAGAGAGAGAGAGAGAGAGAGAGAGAGAGAGAGAGAGAGAGAGAGAGAGATTTATGTATTTTTTTGGAATAATTTCTTTGGTTATTTATTTTAGTTTTACTTGTGTTTTAGGACGTAAGGACTTTTTATCTTTTCATTTGATTATTATGTATATCACGATTATTATTATTCCTTCTATTTTTCTTCTTTCCTCATTCTCTTTCTCTTTTCCTCTGTTCATTCCTTTCCTCCCTTCCTCCCTTTCTCTAAATATTCCCTCTCCTCCAGTCCTCCTCCTCTCTCTCTCTCTCTCTCTCTCTCTCCTTTCCCTCCCTCTGTGTGTGTGTGTGTGTGTGTGTGTGTGTGTGTGTGTGTGTGTGTGTGTGTGTGTGTATGTATATATTCGGTGACATCCTCTGATTTTCGAATGACCACGTAATAATAATATGCAAATAAGGTCTTTTTATCGGTTTATACACACACTAACGCGTTCTGTATATGTGTCTCGCAGGTGTTGGCGTCAAGGTGAGGCAAGGTGCGCCGCGCCAGGTAATTACTCGCTTGGCCCACGTGGAAGAACTCACACCTGTAATTACCGTAGATTGGAATAGGTGAGTATACGTTAATGGATTATATTTAGGTGTTTAATATGTTTGTACCCGAGTTTTAGATGGTGATGTGTGTTTACCTGGTTTTTAGATGTTTATATGTGTTTACCCAGCCTGTAAATGTTTCTACCTGAGCTACAGATAGATATTTTGCGCTGTAGATATATGTATTTTTTTTCCTTGTAGTTGTGTGTGGTAATTTGTTTCATTGTTTTTCTATTATTTTGTTTTATGTTATATTATTTTATTTTTTTGTTGTTGTTTCTCAGTGATTCGTAATATTTTCTGTGACTGAATTTCATGTTTCGCCACCTCATATTTTTTACGTTTTTCCTACTTAACAAGAACGTATTTTTTAGTATGACTGATATTTTTGTTACGCCAGATCCTCTTCTTTTTCCCTTTTTGTCGTCCTGCGTACTAAACAAGAAAACTCCGCTACGGACTTACTAGAATATTATCATTATTATTTTGTTGCTGTTACTCACTGATTCGTATCTTTTAGTGTGGTTGATATTTTTGTTACGCCAGATCCTTTTTTTTTTCCCCCTTTTTGCCGTTCTGTGTCTACTACTACTACTACTTTTACTACTACCACCGCCACTATTACCACTACTACTACCACTACTACTACTACTAAACAAGAAAACTACTCCGCTACGTACCTACTAGAATATCATTAAGAAGGTATCATTGTGGCGTAAAGATAACGTGCGGCTTAGTTTTTCGTTTTCTCAAGTCTGTCCAGAGGAGAAAAAAATAACTATCGTACCTGTATCTTTTTATCTCTTCCTTTTTAACGCACTTTCTTATTGTTCACATGTTTCGATATCGTTCCCTTAAATTAGTATTTCTGCATTTTTTTTTTACGTTCTATGTCAAAAAAAAAAAAAGGATAAATTCAATGTGACGTGTTTCTTTTGTGTTTCTATTTATTTTTTATTATTTGGTCTTTTAATTATAAGTTTTTCAAAGGAAGATTATATATAAAAGCTAGAGTATTATGTGTGCCCGTGCGTGTGTGTGTGTGTGTGTGTGTGTGTGTGTGTGTGTGTGTGTGTGTGTGTGTGTGTTGGCAGGGGGCCCAGCGCGTCCTTGCCACCGTTCCTGGCTGACTAAATTACAGGCCTTGATTTGCTTTAGTGTCGTTTATCTTGCAGCCGTCCAGCCCAGTGGATCTGTCGCTGAGTGAGGAGGAGGGGCGGGGGCTGAGAGGGGGAGGGGGCTTTGTTTATGTATGAGGCCCCACACGCACACACACATTCTAACACACACACACACTCACACTCACACACACATTCACACTCATACTCACATTTGTTTAAGTCATACATTCACGCCTTTTGCTTATTAGTTTTCCTCATTTATATAGTTTTTTTTCTTTTTCTTGTGTGTTGTTTTCTGTATGTGTGTTCCTTCTTTCTAACCTTGAATTCTCTCTCTCTCTCTCTCTCTCTCTCTCTCTCTCTCTCTCTCTCTCTCTCTCTCTCTCTCTCTCTCTCTCTCTCTCTCTCTCTCTCTCTCTCTCTCTCTCTCTCTCTCTCTCTCTCTCTCTCTCTCTCTCTCTCCTCTTCTTCGGCTTCCGTCTCTTCCTCATTAAATTTCCTCTCTAGTTTTTTTTTTAATGTTAATGATCCGCCTTTCCAATTAATTATTATCTGTTTTCTCCATCTTATCTTACATGTTATCTTCCTTGTATTTCTCGTACCTTCTTAAAAATATTGTTCCTATCCGTACTATCACGTTTTGACTTTTTCTTGATTTCTGTTTAATTCGTCATTCTTTCCGTTATTTTCCCTTCTTCCATATATTTTTTTTCTTCCATTCATAATTTCTTCCTTCTTTCATTTTTTTTTTCTATCCTTAAATTTTTCGTTAATCGCCAGTTTTCCATTTTTTCATTAGAACAATAGAATTTTCCTTCTTCCCGTCCTTTTTTCCTTCCTTCGTTCATTCATTCATTCATCCTTCCTTCACTCTATCTTTTCTTCTTCCTAACGCTCTTTCAACTATCTGCCTTCCCCTCACCTCTCCCCTTTAGTGTTCTCGTCCTCCCCCCTCATTCCTCTCCCTCTCTTCCCCTCATTCCTCTCCTTCTCTTCCCCTCATTCCTCTTCACGCAAACCTCAAGGACCTCCATGGTTAACCCTCTCCCCCTCCACCACTCCCCTCCCCACCTACCCTCTCTCTCCTCCCCTCCAGTTCCCTTCCCTCCCCAACCCCACGTTCCTCTCCCCGCTAACCTTCTCCCTCTCTCTCTCTCCTTCCCTAACTCTGCCTACCTAAACAGCCGTCGCCATGTACCGTGAGCCAAACATCAGCCCAGCAGGTAAACAGAGAGTTCTTGTTTGTAAATAGCCAGTCTCTCTCTCTCTCTCTCTCTCTCTCTCTCTCTCTCTCTCTCTCTCTCTCTCTCTCTCTCTCTCTCATCCATCTGCTATGGTCCGAAACCCTCCCAAAGGTCACCGGAAGTGCTGTGACCTCTCCCCCTCCCCCCTCCCTCCCTTCCCTCCTTCCCTGACCTTTATTACTCCTCACAATATCTCTCTTTCTCTCTCTCTATCTCCCTTTTATTTTCATTCTCTGGCCCGTCTCCGTTGCTTCCGGTTTCCTATATTCCCACGATCTCTCTCTCTCTCTCTCTCTCTCTCTCTCTCTCTCTCTCTCTCTCTCTCTCTCTCTCTCTCTCTCTCTCTCGTTGCACATCGCTAAAACGCTTCAAAAGAGCATTAATGAGCATTTGGAGAGAGAGAGAGAGAGAGAGAGAGAGACGATAAACAAATAACATCAACTAACTTACATCTCTCTTTTCGTTTTTACAGGTTCATCCTTTCTGCTCATTCATCTCCCTCCCTTCCTTCCTCCCTTCTTCCCTTCCTCCCTTTTCTGTACCTATTCCTTCATCCCGCTACCCAGACATCTTTTCCCCCGTCCGTCCTATCTTCCTTCCTCCCTTCCCTTTCCCCTACTCCCTCACCCTTCTATCCATGCATATTTCCACCTCCTTTCCTTCCTTCCTTCCTCCCTTTTCTGTGATTATTTCCTTACCCTTTTACCGAAGAAGCTTTATCTCCCTTCCCTTTCTCCCTTCCTTGTGCCTCTTCCCTTACTCCTCTCCCCATGCATCTTTCTCCCTCCCTTCCTCCTTTTCCTGTGCCTACTCCCTCACCCTCCTCCTCATGCATCTTTCTCCCTTCCTTCCTCCTTCCCTTCCTTCCTTCCCCCCTCTGCCTGCTTCCTCACCCCTTTCCCCTCACATCTGCTTCCTTTTCTTTCCTCGGTAATGCTTAGTTTGGGGTAAACATTCGTTCCTGTTGAGAGCATTTCCAAGCAGGCAGAGCAGTGAGCGGAGGAGAGAGAGAGAGAGAGAGAGAGAGAGAGAGAGAGAGAGAGAGAGAGAGAGAGCTGAAAGACCTACAGATAGACAGACAGAAAGCCATAAATACACAAAATGAGACAAAGATAATCACAAACTAACCAACTAATAATTACAACAACAGACAGAGATAAAACGACAACCCAAATACCTTCTAAAACACGAACCAATAAAATAAAATAAAATAAAAATAAAATAAAAACGAAATTCACCTTCAAGCAAACATTCACCCTCCAAACATCCCAAACCAACACACACAAAAAAACACATTAACAAAAAACAAGCCCCATGCAACCTTTCCTTCTTTGCCTAAATATTTTCATTCATAAAGGCCGCTGCTCCTCTCACCCAGCCGCCCACCCACGCCCCACGCCCGGCAAACAGACAGGCGCCGCGGTAAACACTCACGTGGAGACCAGGTGTGGGGGGACGGGCAGGTAAACAGGCGGTTATGGAGGCGGACTGACGGATGAATTAGGCTGTCGACAGGTGCCCCGACAGGTGTACTCGCAACACTAAACAGAGGGATGGGGAGACGGGGAAGACTTATGAGGATGCACGGGTAGTCATGTAGATAGAGAGATAGACAGATAGATAGAGATGCTCAGCGTTCCTTTAGTGTCATCTGGTTTGGTTCCCCTCCCTTCATCTTTCCTCCCCTCACCTTACCTGTCCTCTCCTTACCTTACCTCAATTTATCTTACCTCCCTTTCCTTTACCTGTCTTCCCCTTACCTCCCCTCACCTTACCTGTCCTCCCCTTATCTTATCTGTCTTAACCTCCCTTTCCTTTACCTTCCTTACCCTCACCTTATCTCCAATCTCCTTACCTCGCCTCACTTTACCTCCCCTCCCCCCTTTCTCCCTCTCCCTTATCTCCTCTCACTTTCCCTCCCCTCCTCTTGCCTCCCTTTCCCTCCCCTCCCCTTTCCTCCCCTCCCCGTTCCTTTCCTCCTCTTACCTTACCTGCCCTTACCTGTTTAATATTACCATACTATTTTCTCTTATCAGCCTGGGTGTTCGTACATACCTGTCTTCTGTCTTTAAGGTGTCTTCCGTCGGCTTGACTTAAACCTACTTGCGCTGAAATTTTTTGATCTTATCTACCAACAACTGTGTTCTTCCCCCTCGTACCTGTCAAGCTGTCCATTTATCTATTATACATCCATGTCTACCTACCTATATATAGTCCCATCTACTTGTCTGTCTACCATTTTTTTTACATATCAGTCTGTCTATGCATATTTATATCAATGTGTTTATTTATTCATCGATATATATTGATCTATCTGTATCTATTTGAATATCTGCTGCATCATATTTTTTTTTCCATTTTGTTTTCAACTTACCCGAAACAATTGTTGCATTGATGAGTGCATGTATATTTGTATGAGCAAATAAATGCATTTATCTGTATGTGAAATAATGAAATCCACCGGACCCATGATATTCACAACTGTTTTTGTTATGTTTTCAGTTTAAAACAAACGTTAAATATAAATAAACTGAAAGTGAACCTAAAGTTGGATAGAACAAGAGATAGACATGGGAACAATGGAGTACGTTAAAATAAACATATATAGGACGTGAAAACAAACGTAACGCAAAATTTTGGTGATAAAACTATAATCCATCAGCACTTCGTTTTTTTACTTAGATGATAATTGCGTCTTTGAATGATCGCTCAGTACCTAAATTCCTAAAACCTGTTAACTGTGTTCCTTAATTATCTAGCTAAGGTTTAAAAATTAGTAATGAAAAGGTGGTGGTAGTAGTAGTAGTAGTAGTAGTAGTAGTAACAGTATTAAGAAAGATACAGTAGTTCTGGTTAAGGAAGTGGAAAGTAGCTGTGAAGAGGGAAAGAAAAGAATAGAGGAATGAGGGTCGTGAGCAGGGGAGACAACAGGAAGGAGGTTCGTGGAATGAAGGAAGTTAGGCTGATGGAGAGGGTGCTGTGTGGCGAGGGGAAGTAAGGAGATAGTGATGTTTTAAGGGAATAGAAAAGATAGTAATTTCATGAGGATGGTAGTGGTGGAGGTTGTTTTGTGAGTATGAAAGGTGAAGAGGATAAGATGTACGTTTCCATGTTTAACTTTTCACTCTGTATACCAATATTATTTCGAAACTGCACGTCTTAGCAATTAGAACCCAGCCGATCATAAAATATCATGGAAGTAAGTCAGTTGCACATATTTACAATTACTGCAGAATATAATAAGTTTGTGAATGTTTACGTCGCAATCAGTGAATTTAACCCATATACTCAGAAGGTTTTAGAAAGGCCGAAATTATCTCATTATCATTATTGGTTTCGAGTAAAGCGAATTATGCTTCTTCACAAATTATTTCGCTGATATTTTCATTTCTGTTCCGACGAGTAAAGTTCCGGTTCCCAACGTGACAATTACTGAAAACATTAAACACTTGCAGTTCCGAGTAACGATCATTATATACCTCAGCCGTGAGTATGTTTTCACCCTCAGTTGCCGGCTATTAGTGAACACTTGTATGTATCTGTAACAGCTATCTAATGAGCCTTACCGATAAAGTAGTGATTCATATTCGGGGGCAGTTGTCGATCTTTATGAAAATCTGCGAAGTTAGTTTGTGATTAGAAAAACAATCGTTAACGTTTCATTTCAACGTTTTCTCTTTAGTCTTTCTGTTTGATTTTGAACAGTATATTACGATGAAAAAAAAATGTGCCTGTTTGGAGTTAGATCAGAAGTTGAGGACATTCAGACATAAGCAGACACAGATAAACACAGATAATGAAAGACACAGACACGAACAGATAGACATACACAGACGTACAGACAAACACAGATGAACACCCCCCAAAAAAAAATAACAGACACAGACAGACTGACCTACACAGACTTACAAACACAAATAATGAAAGACAAAGAGATAGACAAACAAACACACAGACAAACACAGATAAAAAGCGATAGTTAGACACAAACAAACAAACAAACATACACAGCCATACAGACACACACAGAATATGAAAGAAAAATAGACCAGCACAAACAGACATATAGAGACAGACATACAGACACATAATGAAAGTAGGTATACAGACACACATACAGACAGACAAACAGACAAACATAATACTTCCTTGCCGATTTCCTTCCTTCCTTCATGCATTTATTTCTTCCTTCCTTCCTTCCCTCCTTCCTTCCTGTCATTCCCTTTCCCCGTCTTCCTCGTTTCTTCCTTCCTTCCTGTCATTCCCTTTCTCTTTCTTCCTTCCTTCCCTTTCTTCTCTCCTGTCTTTCCCTTTTTCTTTCTTACTCCTTTCTTCCTTCCTTCCTTCCTTTCCTTCCTTCCTTCCTGTTATTCCCTTTCTCTTTCTTCCTCCTTTCTTCCCTCATTCCCTTCTACCTTCCTTTTCTCATTCATTCATTCAATCGTCCTTTCATCCCTGCCTTTCCTAATACAAAAGAGAGACAGACACATATATATATATACAGACTGAGACACACACAAACACGCAAAGTAAATTCAAAACGCTCGCCAAATCAATATTCTCCTCCACTAATCAATAAGTTACAGGTGTGCATGGGGCGTCCAATCACTTAGCTGCCTCCACCTGCGTCATGGAAAGCTTCAGGTCTAATTAAGCGAAAGGGTTAGCGGGTACCAGGACGCCTTACCTCACCTTGCTCCTCGCCTCGCTCCTCGTCCGCTCCAACTTGCTAACGAGGGGACGAGGCGGTTGACTGTTTTGTAGAACCCTTATCCCCTCCTGTCCCCTTACCTTAGCCTACCTTACCTCACCTTACCTCATCTCAACTCATCTCTTCATTTCCCTTCACCTCAACTTTTCTCCATTCTCCTCCCCTCCCCTTCCCTCATCTCACCTCTCCTAACCTCCCTTCCCTTCACCAAATTTCACCTCATCTTCCTTCCTCTCGCCTTTCCTCCATTCTCCTCCCCTTCCCTCCCCTTATCTCACCTCTCCTTACCTCCCTTCCCTTCACCAAATTTCACCTCATCTTCCTTCCTCTCGCCTTTCCTCCATTCTCCTCCCCTTCCCTCCCCTTATCTCACCTCTCCTTACCTCCCTTCCCTTCACCAAATTGCATCTCATCTTCCTTCTTCTCGCCTTTCGTCACCTCCCTTCCCTTCCCTTCCCTTTGCCTCACCTCATCTGTCCTCCCTTCGCATCCCTTCCCCTTACCTTATCTCATCTCTCCTCCCTTTCCCTCGCATCTCCATCCCCTTACCACACCTCCCTTCCCCTCACTCTCACCTACCTTCCCCTTATCGTACTCTCCTTTCCTCTCATCTCACCTCCCTTACCCCCATCTCTTATCCCTTCCCCTCCTCACCTCACTTCCTTCCCCTCACCAGCATACAAGTTAAAGATAAATTTGGGGGGCATACACTATAGCTGCGCGTGACCTCAGTGCGCATCTTCGTCTCATAGGCCTTGGGAAAATAAACACTCATAAACACACACAATAAAAGAGAAACTAAACTTCCACAACTCATCAACAACACCCAACTTGGACACATGAGACACACACAGGGGCTGAAGGAAGGCTGTCGTTGGGGTGTTCGGTATTCAGAACGATGAGACCTAGCTCCCATTTCTGCGGCGCGGGAGTCATCTGTTTGGAATGGGCGGAGAGGGGAGAGTTGTATGGGCAGTGAGGGGAGATGTATGGAGTAGAGAGAGGGTAGATGTATGGGTTGAGGGGGGAAGATGTGGCGGTGGATGACGCAAGAGGGATGTGCATATTAAGTGGACCTCGAAACACACGGACAAACACACTCCCACCAGCTCCTCCACCTCCCCCTCTTCTTCCACTTCATACCGAATACAGATCTTCCTTTAATCCTACCTACACTCTTTACTACCTTACTTTCTCTATTTGTTTGTCTGGCTGGTTGTGTGTGTGTTTGACCGTTCCTTCCTTCCTTCCTTTCTCTTCCTGTTATCTCCCGTTCGTCCTTCTTTCCTTCCTTTCTTTCTTAGTTCATTTCCCTTTGTCATATCCTCTCTTCCTCTCTCTCCCTTTCCCATTCATTTCCATTCTTCCTTTTTACCTTCCTTCCTTCCTTCTTTCCTCCCTTCTGGTCTTTCCCTTTTCTCTTTCTTCACCTTCTTCACTCATTCATTCCTTTCTACCTTTCCTTCATACCCACCTGCCTACCAACCTTCCTTCCTCTCATTCACCCTATCTGTCCCTTCCTCCCTCCCTCCTTCGCCCCCTCTCCCTCTCCGTCTCACTAACATTCTAAAGTTTGAGAGAAAAATGTTACGTCTGTCCCCTCGAAAAAAAAAAAAAAAACATTCCCGAAATTTTGTGAAGTGTAACGTAAGGAAGAACATAAAAGAAAGAAGCAAATATATTACCACGCCATCCCCCCTTAAGTACTTACCGGCAAAAAGGAGGAGGTGGAGGAGGAGGAGGAGGAGAGGAAATGGGTATAGAGGGGGGGAGATGGAGGTGGAAGCGGAGAGAGAGCAAGGATTAATTCTCTCTTCTCTTCTTTCCTGTCCTCCTCTTTGTTCTTACTTTCTAAAACTTTATATTTTTTCTTTCTCTTTTTCCTTTCTTCCCATTTCCCTCGATTATCTCCTTCCTTCTTCCATTCCCTTGTACAGTTTATTCTCCTTTGAACCTTTCTCTTCATTTTTTCCTCGGCATTCTCTTCATCTTACTTTCCTTCAATCTTTTTTCCTTTTCCTTTCGTTCCTCATTCTTTGCTTTCTACGTAAAATTCTCCATTGAGCTCTTCTCCTCTTCCTTCCTTTTCTTCCTTTCTGACATTACTCGTCCTTTCTCTTCACCTTTCTTTCCCTTCCTCATTCCCTTTCCTCATTCCATCCCATCTCTTCACGTCGCATCTTTTTTCCCTTTCTTTCCCTTTCTTTCCCAATGATGTTCCTCCTTCTCTTCTTCCCTTCATCCCCTATTCCCTTTTACTTTCCCTCTTCTTCTTTCTTCTTCATATCTAGTTTCTCCATATCTTTCTTTCCTCTTCCCGTCCTGCTTCCTCCTCCCTCCCTCATCCACCCCCTTCTCCTCCTCCTCCTTCCCCTCACACTCTAGACCCCGGAAAGTTGTCAGGACGGATGGCAGGTCGTTTGCTCACCACAGACCCTCCCGAGAAGCGACAAATGGAACGGGAAAGGCCGGCCCAGGACGTAATGGAGAGAGAGAGAGAGAGAGAGAGAGAGAGAGAGAGAGAGAGAGAGAGAGGGAGAGGGGGAGAGGGGGGGGTATAGAGAAATGGTAGAAATGAGGGATAAAGAAGGAAAAGAGACTAGAAAAGAAAGGAAAGAATGAGGGGAAAAGAGAGGGAAAAGAGAGAGAGAGAGAGAGAGAGAGAGAGAGAGAGAGAGAGAGAGAGAGAGAGAGAAGCAGAGAGAGAGAGAGAGAAAGAGAGAGAGATAATGCTGCAGTTTTTGGAAGGGGGAAAAATTGTACCGTGGTCTGAGTACATCCAATTGCGTAAGACTCGAGAGCAGGATTTATCTTTCCCTAAGGCGAGAGAGGAGGCGGTAATGGTGATGGTAATGGCGCTGGTGGTGATGGTGGTGGTGGTGGTCGTTTTGGTATTGGTGGTGGTGGTGAAGGGTACAGAGACATTAGTGGTAGTAGTAGTAGTTGTGGTAGTAGTTGTAGTAGTAGTCGTAGTAATGGTCGTTAGGTGTTAGATGATGCATTTTCAACTGTTCTTAGATGTGGTGATGAATAGTGAATGGGTTAAAAGATAATGATGGTGAAAAATAATGAATAACTGAGTGGATTTGACTTTTAATTAAACTTGTCCCTAGTAAATTTAATTTCCTCTCAAATATTATAACCTTGTGGAAATTAATAACAAAAAAAAAACAATGAAGTGCAATAAACACCAACATCAACATAAATAGATAGATAAATAGATAGATAGATAAATAGATAGATAGAGACAGACAGACAGACAGACTATATGGGAGCAGTGATTAGCGGATTTCTTCTTCTTCTTCTTCTTCTTCTTCTTCTTCTTCTTATTATTATTATTATTATTATTATTATTATTATTATTATTATTATTATTATTTATTTATTTATTTATATATTTATTTTTTTATTTTTTTGCCCTTGAGCTGCTTCCTTTACTGTAAAAAAAAAGACAGACAGAGAGACAAACAGAAAGAGAGAATTGAAGACACAGACAGACACAGACAGCTTGGGGAGGGTGGGGAAGGGAAGGGAAAGAAAGGCAAAGTTTCTTCCGCACATTACACTGAGACTAATTCCGGAAGTTAGTGTTCAGGCCGCATCGTTTAGGCAAGTTTCCCCTCCATCCGTCCTTCTTAACAGCCTTTGATGATTCGCTCCTTAGACTACCTCCCGCTCCTCCTCCTCCTCCTCCTCCTCCTTTTTCCAGCCCGGGGGAAACTCGATCAGCCGTGGAAATAGCAGCAGAAGAAATAATGGAAATAGTAGTAGTAGTAGTAGTAGTAGTAATAGTAGTGGTAGTAGTATTGGTGTTAGTAGTAGTAATAGTAGTAGTAGTAGTTAGTAGTAGTAGTAGTTTTAGGGAGGGCAAAAAGGATCTGGTGAATGAGAGGAAGGTATGTAGGTAGAAAAGAAAGAAAGAATGAATGAAAGCAAAAGGCCAAAGGTACAGAGATGAGCATCGCACCCACGCGCAACTATAGCGTATGAGCACCCAACGTTACCTTTTACTGCCGCTGCAAAA
Source organism: Eriocheir sinensis (assembly GCF_024679095.1). Lineage (NCBI taxonomy): Eukaryota > Metazoa > Arthropoda > Malacostraca > Decapoda > Varunidae > Eriocheir > Eriocheir sinensis. The sequence goes on from NC_066539.1 coordinate 11,500,345, forward strand.
TTCTCGTTCACTTTGCTCGTAAGAAATAACCAGCCGACGAATTGGTGTGTGAGAGCGAGAGGGAGTTTTATTTTTTATTCGTTTAGATGTCTGATGCATACTTGTGTCCGTCTGTATGTCTGTTTGTGTGTGTGTATGTCTGTTTCTATTGTATTCATATTTTGTATTTGTATTTATGTTTGATATCTTGTCTGTTTATCTTTCTGTTTATCTGTCTGTCTGTCTGTCTGTCTCTCGATATCTATAATTGCTTAACCAAAAACACATTCACGCAGTTTTATCTCACAAACCTAATTATGCCATGATTTCTCTCTCTTTAATGCTCTCTCTCTCTCTCTCTCTCTCTCTCTCTCTCTCTCTCTCTCTCTCTCTCTCTCTCTCTCTCTCTCTCTCTCTCTCTCTCTCTCTCTCTCTCTCTCTCTCTCACACACACACACACACACACACACACACACACACTTATTAACAGGTATCTAAGTAACGAGGGAGCGTGGGCCAATCAATGCCGCTTAATGTAGTGAACGCAAGTCGGTGTTATAAAGTGCGTTATGCTAATGTGCGGAGGTAATGACTCCACGTGTTTGGCCTGTCGAGGAGGAGGAGGAGGAGGAGGAGGAGGAGGGGGAGGAATACATCAAGAGAGCCAACAGAAGGAAATCACGTGGAATATTATGCTAAAGACGAAGAAGAAAAGGTTGAAAAAAATGGGAAAAAAAGAGCAAAGGGAAGAGGAGATAAACAGATAGAGGAGGAGGAGAGGAGGAGAAGCAAAAGAGGGAAGATGCAAGGAAATGGTTTTATATTATGGTTAAGGACACAGAAGGAGAATAATTAAAGAAACAGAGATAAAGAGGAATCATAAAACACTAAAAAGGGTACAAGAAGAGGAGAGTAACAGACAGAGAAGAAGGAGGAGGAGGATTAGGAGGGGCAGGAGGAGGAAGGGATGTAATAAAAGTGGTAAAAAGAGGAAAATGCGAGGAATCTCATATAAAGATTAAGAAGATAAAGAAGATAAAAAATAGAATAAAAACACAAGAAAAAAAGAACAAAAAGGAGAGAAGCAGACAGAGGAGGAGGAGGAGGAGGAGTGATGTAAAGGAGGAAGCAAAATAAAAAGATAAATAGAAAAATAGAGAAAGAAGAAATAGAAGTGAAAAAACAAAGGTGAAGAAAAATTATATAACAAAAAAGAGCACGGGAAGAGGAGTGAAGCAGACAGAAGAGGAGGAGGAGGAGGAGGAGGAGGAGGAGGAGGAAAGTAAGAGAAAAAAACAATGAAAAATGAGAGGGAAAGGTTCAGGAGGTTATGAAGATGAAAATGCTGATGGATCGCAGAGAGAAGTGAAAGAAAAAGCATATGAAGGAGGAGGAGAAGAGGGAGGAGAAGGAAGAAGAAGAAGAAGAAGAAGAAGGAGAAGGAGGAGGAGGAGGAGGAGGAGGAGGAGGGAAGAATGAGGAAGAAAAAATATGGAGGAAGGAAGAGAAAGCAGAGGAAGAGAGAGAGGAAAAGAGAGAGAGAGAGAGAGAGAGAGAGAGAGAGAGAGAGAGAGAGAGAGAGAGAGAGAGAGAGAGAGAGAGAGAGAGAGAGAGAAGAATGAGAATGAGAGAGGAAAGACGAGAGGAAAGGAGAGAAGTTTATGGAAAGAGTTAACAAAATTTGAAGCGGAGGAAAATTTAGGAAGACCAGAAAAGATGTGAAGCAATTTAGTGTATTAGTGATTGTTAAAGATGTTAGATTTGAATGAAGAGAGAGAGAGAGAGAGAGAGAGAGAGAGAGAGAGAGAGAGAGATGACTTTCCCTCTCTTCTGCCTCAAGTGTTGTTAATATCATCACCACCTTCATTCTCTTTTTATAGTTTTTCTCTTATCTATTAATGAGGCACAGCTTAGAGATCTTATCAGTTATTCAGGTCACTTAGTTCGCTTATCTCTTTTACGATCTTCTTTTATCTCTTCCAGCTAATCAGTTAAGCCTTGGGAAAGTTGTTGGGTGATGGTGGTGGTGATGGTGGTGGTGATGGTGGTGATGGTGATGTTAATCTGATCTCATGAACTCTTCCTCTCACTGTTCCTGTCTCTGGATGCTCTCTTAGGATTTTGGAAAGTCTTGTTAAATCATTACTTTCTGTCTGTCTGTTTGTCTCTGTCTGTCTGTCTCTGTCTCTGTCTGTCTGTCTCTGTCTGTTTGTCTGTGTCTGTCTGTCTGTCTCTGTCTGTTTGTCTGTGTCTGTCTGTCTGTCTCTGTCTGTTTGTCTGTCTCTGTCTGTCTGTCTCTGTCTGTTTGTCTGTGTCTGTCTGTCTGTCTGTCTCTGTCTGTTTGTCTGTCTCTCTCTCTCTCTCTCTCACGCACAAACATAAACATACACGAATCATATTTAGTTTCAGGTCCTCTCCTTTGTCTCTATCTCTCTCCCTATCACCCTAACTCTCTTCTCCCTTTACTCCCCTTTACCCTGCTATCCTTTCTTCCTCTTCCTCTTTTACTCTCTTTACTTCCTTCAGCCATCTTTCCTCTCCTTTACAACTTATCACTTTTCCTAACCTTCCTCTTTTCTTTTTTTCATCCTCTCCACTATTCGTTCTTTCCTCCTTTTCCTCCTTTTCTTTCCTCTACTTCCTTTCTATATTCTTTTCCTCCTTTTCCTCTTTCTATTTCAGCTCTTTCCTCTATTCATTCTTCCTTTTACTTCTGTTCTGCTTTTTTCCTCTCTCCCTTTAATATCTTTACCTCCCATCCTCCCTTTCTCTCCTCTTTCTTCTTTCTCCTCCTTCCCTCGCCCTCTCCTCCTCCTCCCCCTCTTAGTCAGGCTGCCGGGGAGGTGTCGGGTGTGGTAAACTGTAGCAGATGTGAAGGGAGGGAAGGGAAGGGAAGGGAGGGAAGGGAAGGGAAGGGGACGGTATTCAGAGAGTGTCCCATTGTATTTGTGATGTCAGTGTAATATGGTTGTGAAGCAAGAGTCGTGTGTGTGTGTGTGTGTGTGTGGTTAATTATGCTTCGTAAATTCACACAGAGGACAGTTAAAGGGCACGAGATGTTCCGTACGTAGGTATGTAGGTATCATTTTCTCTCTCTCTCTCTTATTTTCTCCTCCCTCGTATCTTCCTTTTCTACATCTCATTGTTTTCACTTTTTACTTCCTCTACTTTTCCTCTCGCACCTCTCACTTTCCTTCACAATTCCCCTCCCCTCATCCTCTCCCCTTATCTTTCCTCACCCCTCCCTACCCACCACCCTTCCCCTCCCCTCATTCATCCACTAATACTCTCTCTTTCTCTAATTTTCCCATCACTTACACTCGTCACCTCTCCCTTTCCCTCACTCCCTCACTTCCTTAACCTCTCACTTCCCCTCATTCTCTCCCCTTATTCTCCCTCCTCCTCCTCCTCCTTCTCCTTCCCCTCCCCTCTCCCCCCCCTCCTCCTCCCCCGGGCCAGGAGATCGGAAAGCGATAAGGAACGACAACACACTAAATTCAAAGCCGCGAGAGAGAGAGAGAGAGAGAGAGAGAGAGAGAGAGAGAGAGAGAGAGAGAGAGAGAGAGAGAGAGAGAGAGAGAGAGAGAGAGAGAGAGAGAGAGAGAGAGAGAGAGAGAGAGAGAGAGAGATTACGAAAGGAGTATCTTAGGAAACCAAAACCCTTTAAACTTCCTTGCGAAAAATTGTTGTTGTTGTTGTTGTGTGTGTGTTTGTTTGTTTGCTTCTCTTGTTTCGTCTGCTTGTCCGTCCTTGTATGTGTGTGTGTGTGTGTGTGTGTGTGTGTGTGTGTGTGTGTGTGTGTGTGTGTGTGTATCTTTGTCTCTCTCTTTGTCTGTTTTCCCATTCTCTCTCTCTCTCTCTCTCTCTCTCTCTCTCTCTCTCTCTCTCTCTCTCTCTCTCTCATGATACATCGCCTTAATCATAAAGAGCCCACGAGAGTTTTTTTTCCTCACCAACCAACTTTTTTATCATAATTTTTCCTCTTATGTCCTTCCTTCGTGCTAAGTTGGCCCAGATATGACAGGAAACTTGGGCCAACTTATCCTGGTGTCACTGGGGAGAGGGAAGAGGAGGAGAAGGAAGAAGGAAAGAGAAGGAGAGGGAAGAGGGTAGAGGGAAGGGAAATGAGCGAAGGAAAGAAGGAAGAAGGGCTAAGTAGGGGATAGGAGTGGAGGAGAGGGAAAAAAAAGAACTAAGAAAGCAAAGAAGGAAGGATTAAGAAGTAGAGGAGAGTTTGTCTGAGAGGAAGGAAGGAAAAAGGAAAGTGGGTGTAGTTGAAGAAGAGAAGGAATGAGAAGGCAAAAGAAATGAGAGTGAACATAGAAGAGGTAAAATAGAAGAGGGGGATGTTTAAAAAATAAGGAAAATAAACAAGTAAAAGAAGAGGTGAAAGAAGAATCGAAATAAGGAAAAGTGAAGAATTGAAGACTCAGAGAGAGGGGAAGGGAAGGGAGAGGTGAAGGAAGGGGAGGAGGAGGAGGAAAAATTCGATGTGAGAGGAGAAAGTGTCCTAGACTGGAAGAGTTTGGGAAGAGTGAGAGAAGAGGAAGAGTTGAAAGAAGAGTTGTGGCGTCAGAGGAGGAGGGAGGAAGAGGCTGAAGAGTCTGGGCGAGGAGGAGAAGGTGGAAGAAGAGGAGGAAGAGGAGGGAGGAAGAGGCTGAAGAGTTTGGGAATGGAGGAGGAGGAGGAGGAAGAAGAAGAAGAGGAGGAGGAGGGAGTTCGAGTTTGAGAAAGGGAGGGAAGAGCCGCCCGATTAGTCAAAGAATATGTAACTCACCATCGACCGCGGGAATGGCTTTCAAGTTTTCTCATTTCGTGTTATTTCTGACGTTTTTTTGTGTATCTGTAAAGTTTTCGGTTCCTCGCTAGTGGTGTGGATGTGTTGGCGGTGATTGTCTGTAGAGGGAAGCGAGGGAGAAGGAGGAGGAGGAGGAGGAGGAGGAGGAGGAGAGGAGATGCTTGATGACAGAGAAAGAGAGAGAGGGAGAGGGAAGAGATGGATAAGGAAAGGGGGATAGAAAAGGAGTGATTGAATGAGGGAGATGCTGGATGAGAGAGAGAGAGAGAGAGAGAGAGAGAGAGAGAGAGAGAGAGAGAGAGAGAGAGAGAGAGAGAGAGAGAGAGAGAGAGAGAGAGAGAGAGAGAGAGAGGGATGCTGCATGGATGAGACAGAGGAGGGGGATGAAGGGGTTTGGAAGAGGAAGCTGCAAATTGGTACAAGCAAAACGCATAGCAATCACCACCAACACCACAACTACGACTCTCACTACTCTTAAAACTACCCTCATAACCCAACAATCACCCCCCTCAACCACCCCGCCCACCATCCCCCTCCTCCCGCTGGACACTTCATTGCCTCACTTTCCTCTCCCATGTACTTCTTGTTCCCCTCACGAGCTGCCCCGAGGCCTCATAACCACAACATCCCGCGGCAGCAGCGACAACAAGAGGCGAGGCTCGGGCAATAAAGGGGGCGGAGCGGACAGTACCAGCGGCTCCCTCGCCTGTAATACTGGTACGAACCAAGCTCTTTATGGGGTTCAAGTTTGACTGGTGGAGGAAGGGAGAGGGTCGCGGAGAGGATGAAGGAGAGAGAGAGAGAGAGGAGAGGAGAGTGCGAAAGGAAGTGACGAAGAAGAGGAAGTGGGTGGGAGGATGAAGGAGAAAGAGAGGAGAGGACGAAGAAGAGGAGGTGAGTGGGAGGATGAAGGAGAAAGAGAGGAGGGAAAAGTGCGATAGGAAGTGAAGGAGGAAGAGGAAGACGAGGAGGTGGGAGGAAGAGGATGAAGGGGAAAGAGAGGAGAGGAAAGTGCAAGGGGAAGTGAAGGAGGAAGAGGAGGAGGACAAGGAGGTGGGAGGAAGAGGATGAAGGGGAAAGAGAGGAGAGGAAAGTGCGAGAGGAAAGGAAGTGAAGGAGGAAGAGGACAAGAAGGAGTAGGAGAGCAAGAGGGAGGGAGGAGGAGGCGAGGGAGAAGCCATTCAGCTGCAACCGTATTGTGGGAACGGAACTCGCGACCACCAATCTTATTTATTTTCCTCTGCCGGGGACAGCTATGATCAAGACCCTCGCCCAAAACTGTCTAATTGCTCAGACTTTTCGGGGCTAATGGTGCAGGCGGCGCGTGGGGGGGAGGGGGGGGGTGTAGTGGGTGTAGCCGACTAGTACTCTGATAGTTTTTCAAGATGTATACCTCTGCTCCTTTTACTCCTCCTCTTACTCCGCCGCCTCATCCTTTAAATTACCCTCCTCTTCCTTCTTTCTTCCAAATCATCCGCGTCCTCATCCTCTTCGTCCTCGTTCTCATTCCTCACGTTCTCCTCCTCGTTGTCATCCTTCTCCTTCTTCTCGTCCTCCCCCGCTTTCTCTTCCTCCTTTTCCTCTTCCCTTCACAGCTGTTCTCGACCTAGGCTGACCTCTCCCCTTTTTCCAGTTTTTCAAGATGTTACCTCTCCTTCTTTTACTCTTCTTCCTCCTCTTTCTCTACATTCTCCGTCATTTATCCTCCACACTACACATCTCTTCTCATATTCCTCTTCCTCCTCCTCCTCTTCCTCTCTACACTCGTTTTTGACCTTGGCTGAGCTCTCCCCTTTTTCCAGGTTCCAGGTGTCTCTCTCTCTCTCTCCCTCTTTCTCCCCCCTCGGCCTCGCTCATCCGGTCCTCGCGTTCTCCTCCTTTCCGGCCGGCGACTCACGGGCCAACGATCGGTGCCAAAGTTGAGCTTGAGTCCGCGGCCCAAAGAATGCTCGTACACGGGAAGTCTGGCCGGGGAGGGAAAAAGACCTTCGAAGCCTTTCCCTCCCTCCCTCGGGCCGCCAAACTCCGTACCAGCCCGTATTCTTAAACATTTCGCCGCCCAGACACACATGCACGTTTCACCAGGCTTTCGTAGGAGTTTCGGGCATTTCCATTGGTAGTTTATGAGCTTGGTGGTAGGTTGGCCATTCTTCTGTGCTGTGAACGTGAAAAAACACTCATCATATAGAACCCGACTCTTCTTTTTGGCGGCCCTGGGAAATAGATGATATGAAAGGCCTCCCAAATATGCACGTTTCACCAGGCTTTCGTAGGAGTTTGGGGCATTTCCATTGGTAGTTTATGAGCTTGGTGGTAGGTTGGCCATTCTTCTGTACCGTGAACGTAAAAAACACTCATTGGGACCCGATTTATCTCCTCTTTTGGGCTTTTTTAAATAGCTGATGTTAAAGGCCTCCCAAATATACACATTTCACCAGGCTTTCGTAGGAGTTTGGGGCATTTCCATGGGTAGTATATGAGCTTGGTGGTAGGTTGGCCATTCTTCTGTATCTTGGATGTGAAAAAACAGTCATTAGATCCCGACTCATCTCCTTTTTGCCCCTTGGAAATAACTGATGTGAGAAGCCTCCCATATATGCACATTTCACCAGGCTTTCGTAGGAGTTTGGGGCATTTCCATGGGTAGTTTTATGAGCCCTAGTTGTAGGTTGACCATTCTTCTGTACCATGAAAGTGAAAAAAAAACACTCATTAGCATCCGACTCATCTCCTTTGTGGCCTTTGAAACTATTTGATGTGGGAAGTGGAAGGGAAGCGTCTGAGAATACCGATCTGTGTGTGAGTTCGTCTGTCAACACAACACGACGGCGACCGTTTTCTTTTCCTTTCTGTTCCCTTCGTCAGCCATTCAGCCCGTCATGACCTCGCTCGCGTCCCGTGTAGTGTATTGTTTTTTTCTTTTTTCATCTTGTTTTTGTTTTCTATTCCAAGTTCGCAAGTTCGGTAGTGATTAAGTTTTACAGGAAGTCTCTCTCAGGGGAAACTTAGGCCGGAAAATGTGATCTGATTGCCCTACGGCCGAGAGAGAGAGAGAGAGAGAGAGAGAGAGAGAGAGAGAGAGAGAGAGAGAGAGAGAGAGAGAGAGAGAGAGAGAGAGAGAGAGAGAGAGAGAGAGAGAGAGAGAGAGAGAGAGAGAGAGAGAGAGATGTGTATTATGGAGCAGCAAAAAGGAAACGATAATTGAAATAAAAAAAGAGAAACTGTATATATCTGACAACAAAAATGCTGTCAACACACACACGGTAGTAGATCAGAGAAAGAAGTTAGACCGTCCCCCCCCCCTACCTCCCCCCTTCCGGCCTTCCTTCCCCTCCCTCTCCCCCTACAAAGAAAGTTATAATTGGCGTAGAGACATGAATCTTCGGTATAATGGGGGAAGGAACAGACAGAACCACCAAGGAAATAAAAGAAAAACATGTAAAAAAAATACTTATAAGCGTTTAGCACGGTAAATAAATCGAAATGAAGAAGAAAAACAAAGCTGATTAACGAAGACACCACTCAATAAAAAGAAAAAAAAATATGTTGGGGAAATTATATAAAAAATCGATTAACAACAGAAAGGAAGGAAAACATTAAAGAAAAACAAGAGAAGAGAAAACTGTCAATAACTTAAGAAAACACCAAATAAATAATAAGAAAAAAAAAACATATGTTGAAAGACTTAAAAAAAAAACTCAATCAACAGAGAGAAAAACAAATCGAAAGAAAAAAAACGCATAAATATCAGGCGAGAAGGAGCCGTTAGCGAGACAAAGATCAGTGAGGGGATGCGAACGCGGGCCACATAAACTCCTCACCTCGTTCCGCCGCCACGCTGGAAACGCTTATAATACATCTCGCGCGTCTATTAACCTGTCTAAAGTTTCCCAATCGAGTGGACGGCGGCCTCTGATAACGCTCCGGTGTAGGCTGAGGAAGGGACGGAGGGAAGAGAAGGGGAGAGAAGGACAAGGAGGAGGAAGAACTCTTGATAGGCTGAGGAAAGGGAAGGGAAGGGAAGGAGGAGGAAAAAGAGAAGGAAGAACTCTGATAGGCTGAGGAAAGGAAAGGAAAGGAAAGGAAAAGGAAGGGAAGGGAAGGAGGACGGAAACTGAGAGATGGGAAAGGAGTATAGGAAAGAAAGGAAGGAAGGGAAAGGAAGGGGGGAGGAAATAGAAGTGGACAAGAAGGAGGGAAAGGAGGAGGAGTGGAATTTAGATGGAAAAGCATGAAGGAAAGGTGGAGGAAGGTTCTGGTAGGGTGAGGAAGAAGTGAAAGTAAAGGGAGAAGGGCGGAAATAAAAATGGAAAAGTAGGACGGTGAGGAGAAGAAAGGGAGAGAAAGGGAAGAGAGAACAAGGACGAAAATGAACAATACAAATAAACCAATAATTGAGTAGGGAAACGAAAAATAGATACAGGTTAGATACAAGACAAACACAAGCAAAGACAAAAGAAAGAAAGAAAGAAAGAAAGAGGGAGAGACAGAGGAGCGGGTCCGTGGATATGTAGTGTAGCTCGCAACAAGAATGAGATCGAGACGGATGGCCGACGGGATGAATGGAAGTGGATGGAATGATCGGTTCGCTGACGATGGACAAGGCTGGCATCATTGGAATGGAATGAACCAAAGGCGGCGGCGACGTGAACGAGGGCGAGAACGAGGACGAGGGCGAGGACGGACGCTACGAATGGCTGGGCAACCTGAGGGGGGAGGGCGGAGGGGGGCGTGGGTGTAAGGGGGAAGGGAGGAGAGGGAAAACGTGTATCAAAGGACTCCAAGGCTTAAAGACATCAGTTAAGCAGACGACACCGGGAAACTATGCAGAGAGGAGGAGGAGGAGGAGGAGGAGGACGAGGAGGAGAGGAGAGGAGGAGGAGGACTAGAGAAATTACGTGAAAGGTGTAGCCATTGATGAAAAGGAATCGTGAGAGAGAGAGAGAGAGAGAGAGAGAGAGAGAGAGAGAGAGAGAGAGAGAGAGAGAGAGAGAGAGAGAGAGAGAGAGAGAGAGAGAGAGAGAGAGAGAGAGAGAGAGAGAGAGAGAGAGATCTAAAAATGAAACAGAAACAAGGAAAACCGATAAAGCAGTGCAATATAGAGAGAAAGAAAGAAAGAAAGAAAGAAAAAAGAGAGAAAGAAACAATTATATAGAGCAACTAACTCTCAGAAATGAATGAAGGAACTTGAGTAACCTTGAGTAAAATGAGTAAAACAAAATATTATTACTCCATCTTTACGCCACGTGCCGCTGAGAAAGTGTAGGAGAGAAAACAATAAATCACGCAGCCAAACGAAAACGCCGAAAGTAATAATAAAAGTGATGATGTAGACGATAAACATATAGATCTAAAGTGATGTATCCCCTCCCCCCCTCCCCCCCCTTCCCCCTCCTCCTCCTCCTCCTCACCACAGCCGCCACTCGGGTCACGGGGTACGGAAACAAGGACATAAAAAGGGGGATGAAAATGTTGATAAAAGTGGAGGGGGAAGAGGGGGAAGATTTTGAGAAGAGGAAAGGAGTAAGAGGAGGAGGAGTTGGAAGGAAGTGCAGGATGACGAAGGAGGCAGAAGGATTAGAACTAGAGTATTAGGAAGCCAAAGGAGGAGGAGGAGGAGGAGGAGGAGGTGAGAGATGATTCAAAAGGAGAACCGGATAGTGCAGTTTGAGGAGAAGGAAGAGGCGAAGGAGCTGGTGAAGGAGGAGAAAGGAGAAGAAGAAGAAGAAGAAGAAGAAGAAGATGAAATGAGAAGAGGAGGAGGAAGAACAAAGCAGAAAAAATGAAGAGGAGGAGGAAGAGCACGCAAAAAGAGACAAACGAAAAAGAAGAGGAAGAGAAGGTGGAGGAGGAGGAGGAGAAGCAGAGGAAGCAATGAAGGCACTAAATGAAAGAAAAGAGAGAGAAAAGAAGAAATAAGTAAGGAAGGGAAAGAAGGGCACTTGTGACCCCCAAACAAGTTCACCGAAAAAGAAGATGAAGGGAAGGAAGGGAAAGAAGAAGGGCAGCCGTGACCCCCAAACGAGTTCACCGGAAAAGAAGATGAAGGGAAGGAAGGGAAAGAAGAAGGGCAACCGTGACCCCCAAACGAGTCCACCGGGAAAGAAGATGAAGGGAAGGAAGGGAAAAAAGAAGGGCACTCGTGACCCCCAAACAAGTTCACCGAAAAAGAAGATGAAGGGAAGGAAGGGAAAGAAGAAGGGCAGCCGTGACCCCCAAACAAGTCCACCGGAAAAGAAGATGAAGGGAAGGAAGGGAAAGAAGAAGGGCAACCGTGACCCCAAACGAGTCCACCGGAAAAGAAGATGAAGGGAAGGAAGGGAAAGAAGAAGGGCAACCGTGACCCCCAAACGAGTCCACCGGAAAAGAAGATGAAGGGAAGGAAGGGAAAGAAGAAGGGCAACCGTGACCCCCAAACGAGTCCACCGGAAAAGAAGATGAAGGGAAGGAAGGGAAAGAAGAAGGGCAACCGTGACCCCCAAACGAGTCCACCGGAAAAGAAGATGAAGGGAAGGGAAAGAAGAAGGGCAACCGTGACCCCGAAACGAGTCCACCGGAAAAGAAGATGAAGGGAAGGAAGAGAAGCGTGACCAATTGATAACAGATGGGATCATTACCGTCGCCTCCGCCTCGACCTCACACCTCATTCACGAAAACACTAGCACCGCACCCTTCCCCCTTTCCCCCCTCCTCCCCTTCTTCCACCTCCCTCCATCTCCCCCTCCTCCCCCCCTTTGTCCTTATTCACTTCTCTTACTTTTCTCAATCCTCCGTCAATGGCAACTTCAACAGCTATACTTTCTTTCCATTTACTTTTTCTTCATTTACAAACTCTTCATTTTTCACTTTTTTCTCTCCTTAGCCACCCCCTCCCCCTCTCTCCCCTCCCCCCTTCTCGTCTTCCCCCGCCCCCCCCTTCGTCCTCTTCCTCTTCCTCCCTTCCATCAACATCAGTGACACCATTTTCCAAGTACTATTTTTTTCCCTCGTTCTTTTACTCTTCAGTTTGTGTTTTTATCTCCTTTTTCCTCCTCTTACTCTTCTTTTTCCTCCTCCTCTTTCTTCTCCTCCTCCTCTTCCTCTTCCTCTTAGCCACTTCCCTACTTCCTTTCCATTCCTCTGAACATCATTATTGCAAACCTCTTTTTTATTGTCTTCTCTTTTCTGTGGCTTATTCTCTCTTTTTCTCTCTATCTCTATCTATCTATCTATCTATCTATCTATCTATCTATCTATTTCACCTCTTGCACAGGCACGTCACTTCACATCCCAAGTCACATCTCTCTTGCAAGCCACACCTTTTTATTCTCACCTGTCAGCCACACCTTAGGGCCACACTCCCCCCTGTCAGCCACACCTCAGAGCCACACTCCCCGGCCACTCTCGCGCCATCCACGCCACTCAGCGCCGCCTCTCTCTCCGCCACACCTGTCGCAGTCCCTTGAAGCAACTTTCTTTAAATTGCCGAAGAAGTCGAAAGCATCAAAGTCCGTGTGAGTTCGAGTCGCCTCAGAATGGAGCTTAGAGGAGAGTTCAGACGTTCTGCTCTTCCTTCCTTCCTTCCTCTTGGTTCCTCTTGTTCCTCTTTCTCACCGTGCTCCTCCTGCTTCGCCTCCTCCTTTTCCTCTTGCTCCTCTTTGTTTCCTCTTCTTCCTACTTGTTTTACCTTCACATTTTTCCTTCTCCTGCTCTTCCTTCCCTGCTTTTCTTCCTCCTGTTTCTATTTTTTTCCCTCCTCCTGCTTTTCTTCCTCCCTTTCCTCCTCCTTCTCCTTTTCTTTTTCCTCCTCCTTCTCTTCTTACTGCTCCTTCTCCTCTTCCTCCTTTTCATACTTCTATTTTTTTTCCTCATCCTGTTCTTTGTCCTCTTCCATGCTTCTCCTTCGCCTCCTCCTCCTCCTCCTTTTCCTCCTCTTTTTTTCCATTTTTCTGTTACTCCTCTTTTTCGTTTTTCTCTTTTTCCTTCTTCATTCCTTCTTTTCCTCCTCTCCCTCCTCCTCCTCCTCCTCCTCCGTCCGGCAGTAAGTGGGGAACCGCAAGTTGCTGGGAGAGACGATCTTTATGACTTTGCAAAACCACCGAAATTTTGTCACCTTTGTAGCGAGTCCTCCGTCTGCCTCCTCCTCTTCCTCCTCCTCCTCTTCGCCCTCCTTATTATCTTCCTCTTCCTACTCTTCCTGTGCCTCCTCGCTCTCTTACCTTCCATTGTACCTCTCCTCTAACTCTTCCTCCTCTTCTTCCTCTTCGTCCTTCTCCAAATCCTCCTCCTCGTTATCCTTCAAATCCTCCTTGTCCTCATCCTTCTAGCCTTCGTCCTCTTCGTACTCTTCTCCCTCGTCCTCCTCCTTCTCCTCCTCCTTCTCTATCTCCTCTTCCTACTCCTCCTTACACACTCATTTTCCTTACTTACCCATCATTTAATTTTATATACTATAGTTCTTTTTTTTTTTTTACCACGTTTCCCCCTGATAGAGCAACTTTCGTCACTCTTATACTTCTATCGTTTTGTTTCCCCTTCATTCCTTTTATTTTTTTTCTCTCTCCATCTCGTGAAGAAATGCCGAGAGTGGGTGGGAGGGGCGGAAGGAGGAAGGCTGAAGGGGGGGGGGGCGGAAGAGGG
>NC_066539.1:11521240-11561240 GCF_024679095.1 Eriocheir sinensis
AGATAACAGTTATCAAAAGAAAATTATGGATAAGTAGCATATCAGATAGCAGCATTAAACCTAACATCACTACCTCAATATATACGTCGATAAGATCACAATGGCCAATATCATCAGTGCATGCGTAAGTAACAGTTATATAGACAGTAATCAAGCATTCAATCCATAACTCCACACGTAGCATCAATAGTTCACAGGATACATTAAGAACAAGAACATCACAGCTGGAGGAAGGGTGCAGTAGAACCATTACGTCTATTATTGTACAAGTTTAATAGTTCACACGACACAGTTAACACAATATCAATACAGCTGGAGAGGGGAGGGAGAGTGGCTTCAGAAACATTAAAGTCTATAATTGTACACGTATCATTAATAGTTGATAAGACAGTCACCAAAACAACATTACTAGAGGGAGAGAGTAGGAAACAGCAGAACCATTGCGTCTATTATCGTACGTTTAATAGTTCGCAAGATATTAAGTACAAGAACAGTACGGGGGGAGCAGAAGCATTAAGTCTCTAATCGTGCAAGTAACATTAATAGTAGATAAGACAGTCACCAAAACAACATAACAGGAGAGCCGGGGAGGGTGCAGGAGCGGCGTAATATCCAAAGCCTCGACCCAACGATCCTCCGGGCAGCCCTTAACCACCACCACGGACGCCTCTGCCTCTCTCCCTCTAGGCCCACAATGCATAGGGTGAACACTTTTTCGCGGCGTAGGTCCCATCGGCCACAAAGAGTCTCCGAGGGGCCGGGATAGCAGGTCAATGGGAGGTATAATGGGGACATAGCATTCCAGCAACACCAAACAAGAGCCTGCACCGCCACCACCGCCACCACCAATACCAACCCAGCGTTCCCCCCACACACAACCGGGTCTTCTCCACGCTCCCTGTCACCCACTAGTCAACAAACAAATCTCCAGCACCTCTATAGCCTCGCATTTCAGGTTTACGTGGTGGGGAGGCGAGGAAGGGAGGGAGAGGGAGAGCTATCAAGGCTTCTTCCCATACGTAGGCTCAGCGGCGGCCGTGAGGAGGGCGCCGCGAAGAAAGGAAGGTTAGGCCGGGGAGGTTTTTCTGGTTTGTCTGTAAGGCTTGACGGGGGAAAAGTGCGCTGCGTGCCTACCATTGCAAGGGACGGAGAATGGGAGGTAGGGAGAGGAGGAGGAGGGATGGAAGGAGGAGGAACGGGTTTTCTTTGCATTTTTCTGATGTTTTTTTTCTTGTCCTTGTATAAAAATCAGAAATAAGATAAAAATGGTAAAAATAAATAAGCCTTGTGCGTGCCAGCCGTTGCAAAAGAGTAGATAGGCCGGAAAAATAATAATAGAGAAGTGTTTTTTTCTTTGTCTTTTTCATATGTACTTTTTTAATGATACAGAAAGAGGTTGCATAGAGTTGTCAGAAATAGGCTTAATGATGAAAAAAGATGTAAGAGAATTAAATGACTTTTTTGTAATATAAATGTAGAATGTACTATTTGACAATGTTTATATTATGTACGTATCGAAAGAATGTGAGAGAGAGAGAGAGAGAGAGAGAGAGAGAAGAGAGAGAGAGAGATTAAAACATAGAATAATAATAAACAAAAGGAGTGAAGAGACAAAAGAAGAGATAGATAAGAAAGGGAAAGGAAAATTATTGAAAGACGAAGAGAAGAGAGAAAAGAGGAGAAGAGAAGACTTACCTTGCAGTGTGTGTGTGTGTGTGTGTGTGTGTGTGTGTGTGTGTGTGTCAGCTGGCAGGCGGGCGGGCGGGCGGAGGTCACATGCCTTATAGGGCGAGGCGGTGGTCAGCTGTGTTGTGTTGACACGCCGAGACGGTGACTTACGACGCGATGACGAGGACGATAGTGACGTGGCGGGGAGGAAGAGGAGGAGGAGGAGGTGGTGGAGGAAGAGGAAGTGGACGAGGATTAGGAGAAGAAGAAGATGAGGAAGAAGAAGAAGGAAAAAAGAACAAGAACAAGAACAACAAGAAAACAAGAAAAAGAACACAAGGAGGAGGAGGGAGGTAGTAGTGAGGTCTAGTAGTAATTATTATGTAAAGTTCGGCCACGCATTCGTTTTTACATTCACGTAATTAAAGTCAGGATTTTTACCCGTGAATAGCATCATGCCCACACAGCTACACGTGGCCGGCATTACATTACAACCATTACTGTTACATTTCGGATTTTCCACGCGTTTGTCATCTCTTTCTTCCTGCATTTAATAATTTACTCATGATAATGGCAAAAAGTTTAAATATAATAGTGATATACTGCTGCCTCGGTATTTCTGCTGGGCATGGCAAGAGAAACATCCACAAAACAAATATTATAAAGTCCACAATGTTGGTTTTTATACTTATCTATGACTAAAATGAATACGGCATTGCTAGGCCGCTGGAGCTTCTACTAGGAATGACGAGGCAACATAATACAGCTACGGATCTCGGAAACATGTATTATTATTTTTATTTTTTTTACAGTAGAGGAAACAGTTCAAGGGCAAAATAAAAAGGAAACAATAATGAGAGAAAAAAACCGCTTCTAGACCAACTAAACTAGAACTTGTACAATAATAGACGTAATGCTTCTATCGTATATGACCTCTGTGGGGGAAAGGTGGCGGCTAACTCTTGTGATGATGGTGTTTTTATGGTATTGAATTGCTTCTGTCACACTAAGAAAAATATAAAAGGTGTCGGCAGCAAAGATACATAGAGTTGACAACATACTGGCAGACGAGATGACTTGTAAATATGTTTCTTTTTCTCGATAATTGAAAGGTGAAGGTGAGTGACATTTAACTACTATTTGAGGATCTTGTGTAGAGAAGATTACGAAAGGGGAGACTTAATGATAGGTACTGCAACTGAAATGAGCATCGAGGCCACGCGCAACTATAACAAGCCCTCACTTTTCCTCACTTCTTTTCTATTGGTGGACTGTCAAAGGTTAAAGCGACGTCAATCATTTATTTTATCATTATCTTTTGTCTCACTCGTAACCGCCGCCACTTGAGTCAATCACACAGCGGCGGAAGACAAAACGACCGGAGAATGAATGGCGCTTTAAACGTTATAATAAAGGAAGCTGGGTGGTGATGATGATGCTGGCGGTGACGGAGGCTGTGGTCTGGTTGCGGCGCCGGTACAAATGGGTTCGGTCACAGTGCTGGGTATTGGCGTAATCTGATGACAGGCAGCGGGCGTCGAGAATCATACCGTTGGCTCACTTGATGTCATGTATTAGTGTGGGTGTGATGTGAGGGCGGGTGAGGGCGGGTGGAGGCTGAGGTTAGGTTACAGTTTCTTCACAGATTGCTTACAGTTATATGAATGTGGGTTTGCGGATGTGAGGTGCAGGAGACGCGAGGATATAGGAGATAGGAGAGGGGAGATAGAGGGAGACAGGAGAGGGGAGGTGTGTGTGTGTGTGTGTGTGTGTGTGTGTGTAGGTGGTGGTGGTGGTTGTGCTGCTGCTGTTGCTGGTTCGAGGCGCATAACGGATAAGAAGAGGAGGAGGAGGAGGAGGAGGCACAAAGACCAGGATACGGTTATGGTCTCAGAGGACAGAAGAGAGTTGCAAGAGGAGGGTAATGGCGGTAGCTAAGGGCTCTTGGAGGAGGGGGGAGGAGGGGGGCGAAGAGGAAGGGAAAGGGGTCAGGGAGAGGGGGGCGAAGCGAAAGGCAAGGCTGCGGAGGGGGGAAGAGGGAAGGGTGCGCGGGAGAGGGCGAAGGAGGGGGAGGAGGAGTGCGAAGAAGAAGAGGAAGGATATGGAGGGAAAGTGAAAAATAGAGGAAGAGGGAAATAGTCTACGAGCGGAGAGAGGAAGCGAAAGGTGGAGAGCCTAGTGAAGGGTGTAAAGAGAGAGAGTGAAGAGGAAAATGAGGAGGAGAAGGAGAGGAAGGGAATGAAAGGGAAAAAAGGAGAGAGGAAGAGGAAGAGGAGGAGGGCAAGAAAATAACCGGTTAGATGAATATTGGAGAAGGCGAAACAAATGTGCAAAGAAAAGTAAAGTGAAGGTAAAGTTAAGGGCATACGCTATAGCTGCTGCGCGTGGCTTCAGTGCCCATCTCCGTCGCATTAAATAAAATAAAGTAAAAAAAAAGAAAGATAATGAAGTCTATTGTTGAAAAGAAGTTATGGAAGAAAAAAAGTATAACTGGAATCGGATTTAGAACTTATTTACCGAAAGAAAGAAAAGGGATGAAAAAAAATATATATGTACGTAACACTTAAGACGATCCGTTAGACTTAAAAGTTACTTAAAAAAATGTAAATAAAGAGGAAAAAAAGAAATTCAAACTCCCTCTCTCACGGACCTTCCTTCAGTGTGTTTCAGTTCGTTTCACTCACGCCGCGTTTCTTTTTTTTTTTTACGTTTCGTCATAATATATTCGTTAAAGTTTTTCCAAGTGAATGAAAGTCAAATATTGATAAGGAAATAGAAAAAAACAAAGAAAAACAGTATATATCATTATAACTTGACTATAATGAACATCTTGACTCTCTCTCTCTCTCTCTCTCTCTCTCTCTCTCTCTCTCTCTCTCTCTCTCTCTCTCTCTCTCTCTCTCTCTCTCTCTCTTCCTCCTTCCCTCCCTCCCTCCCTTCCCCCCCCTCTATTCACTCCCGGCATTCTTTGCAACGCGTTTCATTCTTGTCTCTCCGTCTGCTTCCCATCGTAAAATCCGTCTATTCTATTCTCCATTTACCTCCACATTCTCCTTCCCTTCTCTCTCTCTCTCTTTCTCTCTCTCTCTCTCTCTCTCTCTCTCTCTCTCTCTCTCTCTCTCTCTCTCTCTCTCTCTCTCTCTCTCTCTCTCTCTCTCTCTCTCTCTCTCTCTCTCTCTCCTCCATTCTCTCTTCTCCTTTCGTCCGTCCTTCATGCCTCATCTTCTCTCCTCTTTCCTCCTCTCCCTTTCCTTTTCCGTCTCTTCTTCTTCATTTTGGGTTTTTCTTTTCTATATTTTTCTTTCTTTTTTCCTCCTCTTTCTTCCTTCATACCTCTTCTTCTCCCCCCTATCCTTCTCCTTTTCCTTCTCTGCTTCTTCTTTTTTGGATTCTTCTTTCTTTTTTTTATATTTCTTTTCGTTTTTTCCTCTTCCTCCTCTTCCTCCTCTTTCCTTCTTTTCCTTCTATATTTCTCCTTTTTTTTGGATTTTTCTCTCGTTATATTCTTCCTCTTTCCCCTACTCCTCTTTAAATTGCTCTTCCTCCTTCTCCTCCTTCTCCTCCTTCGTCTTCTTCCTATCTTCCTCTAACCTCCTCCTCTTACTCCTCTTCTTCCCGTCCTTCTTTTCCTGCTTATTCTCCTTCAGTTTCCTCTTTCCCCAGACACGCCAGAGGCCTCGCTCGGCACGGCGCTGTTAGACCTAGAACATAAAGAGTCAGAAATGAATGGACGAGTACGAAAACAAGGAGGAGAGAGGAGGAAGAGGAGGAAGAGTGTGCCGGAGAGGAGAAAGGATGAAAGGCTGGGAGTAGGAGGCGAGAGAGAGAGGGAAGGAGAGGGAGAGGGAGGTGAGGATGATTATAGAAGGGAGGGAGGTAGGGAGAGGAAGGAAGGGAGAGTTAAAGAAGAGTGTTACGTATATGAAAGGAATGTAGGAAGAAAAGGGAGGAAGAAAATTAAAGAATGGAGGAATACGAGGAGGAAAGGTGGAAAGAGGAAGGAGGAGGAGGAGGGAGGAGGAGGAGGAGGAGGAGGAGGAGGACCCGTGAATCGAAACTCCTTGGGTTATTTCCACACATTAAACTCTTGCGTCTCTGAGAGGATATGGTGCGTGAGGAATGGGGCTTTCTTTCTTTTTTTTTACACACACACACTCTCTCTCTCTCTCTCTCTCTCTCTCTCTCTCTCTCTCTCTCTCTCTCTCTCTCTCTCTCTCTCTCTCTCTCTCTCTCTCTCTCTCTCTCTCTCTCTCTCTCGAAACCGTTTTGAAATAGGCGAGAGTGAAAATATTTTAACCCCTCGAGAAGTCTTTTATTTAAACGTTTTCAGGGGCGAGGAGGAACGTTTGTTGTTTGTCCTCCCGAGCTGATCACAGGGACGGGAAGATTTAGGAGAGAGGGAGGGCGGGAGGGAGGAAAAATAAATAGAAAGGGGAGAAATTTAGTGTTACGAACTCCTTCATTTATTCTTTTTGTTGTTGATTTTTCTTAGAGGGTTTAGTTGAGTTTTTTTTTAATGTATTTTGGTGTTATTGTGGTTTTTGTTTGTTGTGGTTTAGTGATTGCATAAGAAGGGAATTGTATGATCAAGGTGACTTTTTTTTTAACTTTATCCTCTTTTTCATTTTCGTTTTGTTTTCTTTATATTTTTTTCAAGGTTTACGCCGAGGCTTCTCCTATTTTTTTGGTCTTGTTATTGCCAGTGTTTTAAGGATTGTATGAGAAGAGAGGAAATACTTTGATCTAGGTGTTGTTATTTTACCTTCATCCCTTTTGTTTTCTATTTATTTTATTTTGTTTTTATTTTTTGAAGGTTTACGTCGAGGCTTCTACTGTTTTTTAGTCTTATTATTATTATTATTATTATTATTATTATTATTATTATTATTATTATTATTATTATTATTATTATTATTATTATTATTATTATTATTATTATTATTATTATTATTATTATTATTATTATTATTATTATTATTATTATTATTATTATTATTATTATTATTATTATTATTATTATTATTATTATTATTATTATTATTATTATTATTATTATTATTATTATTACTGTTGTTGTTGTTGTTGCTGTTGTTGTTTCAGTAATTGTAAGAATGGAAAGGTGTTTTTTACTCTTCATCTCTACTTTTTTTTCCATTTTCTCTGAGACTTCCATTTCTTTCCATTTCTTCTTCCATTTCTTCTTCCATCTCTTCTGGTTTCTTTTCCATTTTCTCTGATACTTCCATTTCTTCCCATTTCTTCCATTTCTTCTTCTTCCTTCTCTGTTTGTTTCATTTCACTTTCTCTTAGTTTTCCATTTCTTTTATTTCTTCCATTTCTTCTTCCAACTCTTCTTGTCTCTTCTCCATCACTTCTGAGGCTTCTAATGTTTTGTGTCTTTGTTATTATTGTTACATTAGTGATTATATAAGTAGGGTGGAATTGTTATCTCTGGGAAAGGTGTTTTTTTTGTCATTACATAAGAAGCGGGGACTTGTTATCTCTGGGGGAGGGGTTTCTTTTATAAGCTCATCCCCTTCTTGTTTTCCTTTTCATCGTTCTTCTCTTTTCTTTTATCCTTTTTTTCCTCTTTGATGTCTCGTGGGTAGGGAAGACAAGCGGCTGTTTTCCCTGCGCTGAAATAATTATGGCTTTCCAGGAACGGTAAAAAAAGAAAAGAAAAATAAATGAGATAGAGAAACGACGTTGTAAGAAAGAGAGAAAAAAAGAAAATATGCTAATCGAGGGAAAAGTTTAAAGCCTCCGTAGGGAAAGGAATTAAAACTGTTTTCCTTAATTACTCTCTCTCTCTCTCTCTCTCTCTCTCTCTCTCTCTCTCTCTCTCTCTCTCTCTCTCTCTCTCTCTCTCTCTCTCTCTCTCTCTCTCTCTCTCTCTCTCTCTCTCTCTCTCTCTCTCTGTGTCCGTCTGTCTATTTGCCTGTTCCTGTGTCTGTTTGTCTGTCTGTCTGTCTGTCTGTCTGTCTGTATGTATATATGTATGTACGTATGTATGTAGGTATGTATGTATGTGTTAGTATGTATGTATCTCTCTCTCTCTCTCTCTCTCTCTCTCTCTCTCTCTCTCTCTCTCTCTCTCTCTCTCTCTCTCTCTCTCTCTCTCTCTCTCTCTCAAGGAGGGCGGAGGTGGCAGGTTTCCGCCTCTCGACTTGTGGTTAACTTTACGGCAAATTTAATCTTATAGATTACGGAACACAATACGTTATATCCATTGCGGCAACGCTAACGACCGCCCGCCCCGGGAAGGGAGGGAGGGAGGGTTGGGGAGAGTGGGAGAAACAGAGTACGATAGAGTGAGGGGGGGGGGGGGGACATACATACATACATACATACATACATACATACATACATGCAGTCATATATAGATACATTGGATACATATACATACAGACAGATAGACAGACACACAGACACATAAAGACATACATTCATACATACATACATACATACATACATGCAGTCATATATAGATACATTGGATACATATACATACAGACAGATAGACAGACACACAGACACATAAAGACATACATTCATACATACATACAGACAGACAGACAGACGCAGAATAAGATAAAGAGATAAAACTCACACACAGAAACGTAAACACAAACATACTAACAGGCAGACTAGTAAGACTGAGAAAACAGACAGACAGACAGACAGACTGAAAGATAGATATACAGACCGATAAAGGGGAACAAACAACCCACCCTGATTGAAAAAAAAAAAAAGGGAAAGAGGGAAACCAAGACTTGTTATCACGATGGTCATAATATTTCTAATGGAGAGAGTTTCCCTATTCACAAACACACACACACACACACACACACACACACACACACACACACACACCTATCACATCTGTCTATATATCTGTCTCTATCTCATTGTATCTCTCTAAATCATTCTCGCTCTCTATGTAAATCTACCTAGTTATGTATCTCTACCTATTTACACACACACACACACACACACACACACACACACACACACACACACACACACACATTTGACCCTTTCTTCTCCACACGCGACGCAGGAGAGCCGAGTCGCCACAAAAGACCAACTCGCCCCCTTTTTCCGAGTGGAGTGTTTCCCTGTGTAGCGTCCTGATGTAGGGCGGCGACGTGCGTGGCCGAGTGGGCGTCGAGAGGGTCCCCGGAAGGTCCTTAGCGAGGGTCTGGGGACTGTAGAAGGGAGTGTGGGGGACCTCGGGCAGTTGAGGATAAGATGGCAGGATTGGGAATAGAAAGGATAGGAGGATAGGATAGGAAGATGAACGCAAGGAAAAGATGTAAACTGTTGGCCATAATACAGTACTATAGTAATATATACGAAAAGGGCATAATGATATATAACAACATGGAATAGAGTATACCTTAGCTTACCTCACCTTACCTCAATTCATCTTGCCTCACTTTACCTTAGTTCCCCTCACATTACCTCAAAATACCTCAAATCTAACCTAACCTAATCTAACCTAACCTTACCTTCAATTTCACCCACGCAGTTACGCACACCTATCACACCTTACCTCAATACCCTTCCCCTCCTTTCCCTTCCCCTCACATTACCTCAAAATACCTCAAATCTAACCTAACCTAATCTAACCTACCCTTACCTTCAGTTTCACCTACACAGTTACACACACCCAACACACCTTAGCTCAATTCCCTTCCCCTCCTTTCCCTTCCCCTCATCTCACCTTACTTCATTTTCTTTACCTTACCTAACCTTACCTTTCCTTTAGCTTCATCTACACAGTTACACACACCCAACACACCTTAGCTCAGTTCCCTTCCCCTCCTTTCCCTTCCCCTCACCTCACCTTACTTCATTTCCCTCACCTTCCCTACCCTAACCTAACCTAACCTCCCCCAGCTTCAGGCACACAGTCGCACACACACTCAACACGTTTATAGCGCGGTGTGACCCTTTTTGCTGTCCCCGCCGCCAGACCTGTTATCGTTTTCCGTACTCTCCTTATCCACCTCCCGGAAAGACCTCATCGCCACATTCCGGGAGTCTCAGGTTCCAGGAGCAAGAGGGAGGAAAGGGGAAGCGAACGCGATAGAGGAGTATTATGAAGTATGTTGGCTTACTGCGCGGCTCCCTACCTGCTTTAGTGGACTGGTGTGTTTTCACTTTATTTTTCCTACTGTTTGTCGAGGATGGAAAGGCTCGATCATACCTCCTTTTCAGTCCGCCGTCTTCTACTCCCACCACCACCATTCCTGTTGCAAAAGACAAGTAGCTACGGTAGTTTCCATAGGACTGAGAAAAAAGAAACTCCGTGCAACATCTCTTACTTGTCACGTTATTGTTCCTATACTGTTTGTCAAGGATGGAAAGGAACGATCATACCTTCTCCTTCTCCTCCTCCTCCTCCTCCTCCCCAACCGCCACTCCTGTTGCTAAAGACTCTTGTTGCTGTTTTTGTTTATTTGCCCTTTACCTGCCTCGCTTGCTGTAAAAGATAGATAGATAGATAGGTAGATAGATAGGTAAATAGATAGGTAGGTAGGTAGATAGATAGATAGATAGACAGGCAGACACCCAGACGGATAGCTGAGAGAGGAGCAAGAGGGCGAGAGAGCGAGAGTGAGAAGAGCAGCTGTGTCTATAGTAGGGAGCAGTAACCTCTAGCCACGCGCACCGCCCCTAAGAACAGCCAGCAACAAACAACTGTGCCGCAATTACCCCCATATAGGGAAGACCAAAATCACTCACTCTATAATGGGGAAAGACCGATGCTGCGGCGGAACTCAAGCGAACGAGCCCCCCCCCCCCCTCCCCCCCTTCACTCCCGCTCAAGTCCAGCCCAGCGGAAAGTAAATAATTTGAAAAGCACTCGCACGAACCCAAGAAAGCACACTCGAAGATTAACCAAGCGAGGATAAGATAGGCTAAATACACGATGAGAAGGTAATGATCAAACAGGGAGAGAGGGAGGGAAATCAGGGGAGTACTGTTAAGGTTCATATTATCAAACTCTACGAAATCTTAGTCCATCTTTCAAGAGAGGAACATAAGACGAGTATCACGACACCTCTCCTCCCAAAACTGACCTCTCCTTCAGCAGCTCCTCTCTCTCTCTTTCTCTCTTTTTTATGAGCAGTGGTTAGCGGACTTTTTTGGTCTATATTATTTTTTGCCCTTGAACTGCTCCCTTTGCCATAAAAAAAAAAAAAGATCAGCTTCAAAAGGCTCTTGTAGAAGTTGATTGTTTGGGTTTCCAGGGGTGGTTTCATGGCGACCCTGGCGGTGTAGTTTTGCATGGCCTCCGCGCTATAAACGGGGCCAACACTCGTCATGACAACCCGATGTATAGCTCCTCTCTGGCCTTGAAAAACGTTCGTATCAAAGGCCACAAACGTTTCCTTATCTGAAAAAATGAATGATATGAAACTTGAGTCTTTTTTTTTACAGCTAAATCTGAAAATACTTATGTCTTTTGTAATTAAGAGAGTGAGGAAAGACAAGAAAAAAGAGGAGAAAGAAAAGCGAGGTAAATATATACTTTGATAATGAGTATAAGGCTCGCACCCGTGTAGAGGAAGTATTTTATAAGTCCCCCCCATTAGCATGAAAAGAAGGAAAAGGAGGAAACACCGGGAATGGAAAGTTGAGGACGGAGAACACAGTGAAGAGGACGTGCATTTTTCAAGCCGTGTTCTGGCACTGAGCTTGTCGCGTTCCATTATGTAAAGCCTATACGTGCCTCGTGCTGCCCAGGGGTTCATCATGCCGCTGCTGCTGTTGCTGCCTCGAAAATCCCACCCACCATTTGTGCAGGAATATAAGGCGGAAAAAAGGGGGGGAAAGAACAGCCAGGTAGAGTGGAAAATGACCTGAAACTAGAAAGAGATGAAGGTAAAGTAAAGGAAACTAACGAAAGGAATGTAAGAGAGAGAAAAAAAGGGGAAAGAACAGCCAGACGGAGAGGAAAGTCGCCTGCAAACTAAAAAACAAAGGTGATTGCAAGTATGATATGTGTATTAAGTGACCAATTAGAAGCTTGACGTCTATTTGTGCAGGAATAAAAAGCGAAAAAAAGGGGATGGGGGAAAGAACACCAGAGAGAGAGGAAAATCACCTTAACTAAAAGAAATGAGGGTAAATACAGGTAAGGTTTGGGTATTATCTTATTCAATCGCTGTAAAAAACAAAATCTCGCCGTTCATTTGTGCAGGAATACAAGGTGGAAACAAGGAGGTAAAGAAGAGTCCAATAGAGAGGGAAATCACTTGGGTATTACTTTACTTACTCACTCGCTATAGAAGTAAAGGTGACCAACGCAAAGCTCCCCATCCATCTGTGCAGGAACACGAGGCGGAAAAAAGGGAAAGGGGCAGACAACCAAGCAGAGGGATAATGAAGAGTGCACCTGTAAAGTAAGAGAAATAAAGGTGATGGCAGGTATGATTTTGTGATTAGTATAGTCGCTCGCCTTATAAAAGTAAAAGGTGACCAGTGAAGAAAAGAATTGGTGATATTGTTATGAAAGTTAACGAAGTGAAGACGACTGAAGGTTGATATATGAAGAAAAATCAGTATTGTCAGTGAAGATTTTGTTTTCACCTATTCACTCAATCACTAACTCACTCACTCATTCATTCACCTCACACAGTCGGTTAGTGAGTGAGTGAGTGAGTGAGTGAGTCATTCATTCATTCATTCAGTCAGTCACTCACTCACTCACTCACTCATCAACACACACACACACACACACACACACACACACACACACACACACACTCCCCCTCCTCTCCCCTCCCCCCCTCCCCCCCAACCACCCCCACACACACAGTTCAAAGCTCCTCGGGGAAGTCAACTTATAAAGAAAAATAATAAAAAAAATATAAATAAAAAAAATGACCTCTCCGCGAACAAACAAAAATAATTAGGAGAGAAAATATAAAAGCTATGAGAACATTGTACATAAAAAAAACACTGAAGAAAAGAAAAATACAAAAAAACTGGAACGTCCCTTACCTGGAAATAAACTCGATATAAAAAAAAGAAATAAGAAATGCCGAAGAAAAATGTAGAGAGTTTTATGAAGTGGACAGAACGAAATGGAAAGAAAAATATGAGTTGTCCCTCCGGCGAAGAAGAAAATAAGAGAAGAAAAAAAAAAGAACAAAGGAATGAAAGTTGGTGTTGAAAATTTAAAGAGGAAAAACAGAGGCGACCGAACGAACGAATTAAACGCGACAGAGAAGAAGGGAACAAAAAAAGAAAATGAGAAAAGAGAACCAGAAAGAAATCATCCCCGTGACAGCTATGAAAATAAAATGAAAAAAATTATGATAAAAAAGGAAAATAGAAACGAACGAACTAAAACCTTGTAATATTTTATCGTTTTTATTATCATTATTATTCCCATCTTCTCATTTCTTCCTTTATATTTTTTTTCTCCTTATTTTCTTTGTTTCTCATTAGTTTTCTTTCTCTTTCCTTTCCTGAACGAATTTAAATGCGACAGAGAAGGAGAAAAAGAGGAGAGAGAAAAAGACCCAGAGAAACCGTCCCGTGATAGCTATGAAAAAAAAAATAGAAAAAAATAGAAAACTCGGAAAAGTAGAAGAAAACAAGAAATTTCATAAGGAAATAGACAAAAAAAGAGAAGAAAAAAAGAGAAAGAGAAGGTTGAAAAGTAAATAAATGTTGGATGATGGGAATTAAAGAGGAGAGAGAGAGAGAGTATGGGCGTGAACAGCTTACCTCCTTTACCGAGTCCGTTGCTGTGGTTGACTCTGCTAATGACGGCCTAATGAGAGAGAGAGAGAGAGAGAGAATAAGAAAAGTCTGATGCTCTCTATATCTATTTGTATCTATCTATCTATCTGTCCGTCTATCTTCATCTTCCTCTTCAATTAGGTAAAGGTTACGTCGTCATGTGTGTGTGTGTGTGTGTGTGTGTGTGTGTGTGTGTGTGTGTGTGTGTGTGTGTGTGTGTGTGTGTAATGTAAATTGCGATCGCTATCATGAATTTGTGCTACATTACATGAATTAAGTGGGGCGTATTGTATGGCAGGAGGAGGAGGAGGAGGAGGAGGAAGAGGAGGAAGAGGAGAGAAGAGAAGGGTAGGGAGGGGAGTAGAGGAGAAGAGAGAATTGGTTAGGGAAGGTCAACTGAGAAGAAAAGAGAGGGAGAGAGGGGAGGAGAAGAGAGGTGAGAAGGGGGGAGGGGTAGGGAGAAGAGAGGAGAGAAGAGGAGAGTGAAGAAGAGGAAAGAAGAGGGGAGGGAAGGTGTCACGGTCGGCAAATATAGTTAGGGTGTGGAGGACATCGGTATATAGAAGCTTGGCCTCAAACCTTTCCCTCACATGATTTAGGAGAGAGAGAGAGAGAGAGAGAGGTATTAATATTCAGTATAGTTCAGCATGAAAAATAAATATAAAACACAGTAAATAAAATAAAACTACGATTCTGGGAAGTTTATAAAAAAGTGTGCTCTCTCTCTCTCTCTCTCTCTCTCTCACATAGGAATCCGTGGCATCTTTATTAGAACGCTACCAGTTTATTTGCCGTAGAAAAACATTGCTCAAAGGCCAAGAGAAAAGATGGAGACCCGGGACGTATGCCTCCTCCTCCTCCTCCTCCTCCTTTTCCTCCTCCTCCTCCTCCTCCAACTCCTCTTACTCATAATCTTCTCCCTTTTCATCTTCTTCGTCCTCTTTTGTTTTGTATTCCCTTTAATCATCAAGGTTTTCATTTCTAATCATATGTAAGTTCTTCGTGCAATTTTTGTTTCTCTTCCAGGTTGTTTATGAATGTCTTGAGTAACTGTTTAACCACTCTGAATTTATCTATCTATCTATCTGTCTGTCCAATGTGTCTATATCTATCCTACTCTTTATAATAATGTCTGTCTATATCTATCTATATCTTTCTATTTATATTAATGGTTATATGGAAGAGTAAATGTTAAGCTTTGGCTCTACGTTTAAGGGTCATATGGAAGAGTAAATGTTCAACTTTCTCCCTCCGTTAAATGCACATTGCCTTGGTGTTCATCTCCGTCTCATTGACCCTTGAACCTGTAGTGGGCAAGAATCTATTAACACAAGACGCAGGACAAGTACAGTATGACATCCGGCTACCACAGTACGGTACAGTTGGGTGAGCTAGGCGCCGATTGCCCAGGCTGGAATCGAACCTGGGCCCTCGAATTCATATCTATTTATTTTGTTTTTTTATAGTCCAAGCTAGATAAATTTATACAGGTTGGGTATATAGACAGTTACCGAAAAATAGATGGTGTATAGATAGAGAAGTGTATATATAAACGGTGGGTTGGATGTGTATTTTGAGAGAGAGAGAGAGAGAGAGAGATGCACTATATCTTACCTTGAAAGCGAAAGCAGTAAACAAGTGCTCCAACAAATCACAGCATTCTCTCTCTCTCTCTCTCTCTCTCTCTCTCTCTCTCTCTCTCTCTCTCTCTCTCTCTCTCTCTCTCTCTCTCTCTCTCTCTCTCAAGTGTCAGCTATTAACTATTTGAAGTCACCATTATCACCACTGTTACCACCACCACCACCACCACCAATACACACCACCAACACCAAACTCTTTCAACACCACCGCTACACCCCAACACAGCAGTCGTAAACCATCACCACCACCACCATCACCACCAGACAGACAGGCACAGACAGCCTCGCGTTTCCCTGTGTG
The DNA here is from genome assembly GCF_024679095.1 of Eriocheir sinensis. Lineage (NCBI taxonomy): Eukaryota > Metazoa > Arthropoda > Malacostraca > Decapoda > Varunidae > Eriocheir > Eriocheir sinensis. The sequence continues at coordinate 11,536,613 of NC_066539.1, forward strand.
TCTGTGCCCTGGGTGTTTCTTCCCCTGAGTGGCCGCCATAAAGCTTGCAACACCCGCCTCCTCCTCCCCTCCGCCGCTGGGCCCTCCACTCGCTCCCACACCGAGAATAAAACACACTCTTACCCTGGATTAAATCACGACCACTCTGGCTCCTCCTCCTCCTCCTCCTCCTCCTCCTCGTCTTGTTCTCCTCCTTTTCCTTTTATCCTTTTTTTATTTTCCTTCCTTTACTCCTCCTCCTCCTCCTCCTCTTGTTCTCCCCCTTTTCCTTTTGTCCTTCTTTTTCTCTTCCTTCCTCTACTCCTTTTTCCTCCACCAGCTCCTCCTTTTCCTGCTATTCTCCTCCTCCTTTTCCTTATCCTCCCCAGCTTCTCCTTTTCCTTCTTTTCTCCTCCATTTCTTTTTCCTTTTCTTACTTCTACTCTTTCCTCCTCCTCATGCTCCTTTTCCTTATTATCCTGTTTTTCATCTTTTCTTATTCCTCATTTTCATATTTCTCCTTTTTCTTTTCCTTCTCCTCTTCCTCCTCCATTTCCTACCCCTCCTGTTGTTTGTCTTCTTTTCCTCCACCTTCCTCAACTTCTTTTTCCTCACCCTGCTGCTCCTCTTCCTTTTCCTCTTTGTGCTCCTCCTCCTCCTCCTCCTGTTCTTTTCTTTTTCCTCTTCCTCTCTCTACTCATTTTCCTCACTCTGCTCCTCCTCCTATTTCTTTTCCTCCCCCTGCTCCTCCTCCTCTTCTTCTTCTCCTTCTTCATCTTTTCCTCCCCCTACTCCTCCTCCTCTTCTTCTTCTTCTCCTTCTTCATCTTTTCCTCCCCCTGCTCCTCCTCCTCTTCTTCTTCTTCTCCTTCTTCATCTTTTCATCCTCCTGCTTCTCCTCCTCCGCCTCTTTGTTTCTTCGTCTCCTGTCTCTGGTGTTTCTTTAAGTCTTTGCCTTTGTTTTTCCTTCAGGTCCGCCTTGCCAATCGAAACTGTGCCTCTTGTATTTCTCCGTTTCTTCTTATTCTTCTTAAACCCTTTTACTTTTTTCTTAATATCCTTTTCTTTATGACTTTTTTCTCTTTTTTTTTTAGAGTTTTTTAATATTCTTTTCTATTTCTTCTTGTTCTGATTCTTCTTGTTCTATTTTTTCTCCTTTTTTCTTTTCTTTTTTTTCCTTTTTCTTCTCCGTCTCTCCGTCTGCTGTTTCTTGCCTTTTGGAATATTTTATCTTTCCTTCTCTTTCAGTTTTCTTCCCGTTCTTTTCTTCCTTCTCCTCCTTTTGACCTTATTCATTTTTTCTCCCTTTTCTTCTCTGATTATTATTTTGCAATCCTTAGAAGCATATTTTTACTCTCATCATATAATTCTTCAAAAGTACTCCATTCATCTTCTCAAATGTAGTCATCTTTCTCCTCCTCCTCGTCATTACTATAATTTCTTTTATTTTTCATTATAATCAGTGTTATTAGTGTTACATCGCGTCACATGTCATAATCATTTCCTCCTAAAAAATAGCCCGTTTTCCTTACCATTGTCTTTATATCTCTCTTCTTCCTCCTCCTCCTCTGGAAAAATTAATAACTTAGATGGGCTGAGAGCGTGGCCTTTAACTACGAAAAAATACGAGTGTGGTCAGTGGGTAGCCTTCCGAGCGTCTTTTTCACTATAGTCGGTTTCATGAGAGCCGGCGGGCCAAATCCTTCTAGGGTGGACTCGCGGACTTGGCATCATTGCTTGGGTGACAGTCTCTGCGTCGCTCATTGGCTACTAGATCTAACCTGCCGTGACATGACCTACTATCTCTCGCTCTCTGCTACCTCTTTTTCAGTGCCATCACCCAAGCAATGATACCAAGTCCGCCAGTCCACCCCTGAAGGATTAGGCCGGCCAGCTCTTGTGGAACCGATTATATTATAGAGTAACGCAAGGCTTGGTGCTGGGATCCATGTTCTTTCATTCTTCATTTCTTTCATCATTTCATTCTTCACCAACAACTGAGAAATTGAACTTAAATTATTTAACAAACAACAACAACAAAAAAAGTAGTTGGAAAGTTCTTCATCACTACCCAACACAAAACCATAAAGTGTCTAATTCAGTCAGTTTTGCAATTCAATGAAGTGTCTGTTGTTAGATTAGGTTAGATTACATAATTAAACCCGGCAACCTCATTATAGAACTAGAGGGATTTCTATTGCACTATCTTTTATGTTTTGTCGATATAAGATCATTGGATTTCTGTTGCCTTATCTTCCCTGTTTCCTCCTCCTCCTCCTCCTCCTCCTCCTCCTCCTCCTCCTCCTCCTCCTCCTCCTCGCCCAGTGTTTGCCGAGGGAGGAATATCAAGGCGCGGCATCCGTCTCCCCGCTACATAAAGAAGATGGAGAACCGCGATAAAATTATTGTTCCCCTTCGAGTCTGCTTTCTCTCTCTCTCTCTCTCTCTCTCTCTCTCTCTCTCTCTCTCTCTCTCTCTCTCTCTCTCTCTCTCTCTCTCTCTCTCTCTCTCTCTCTCTCTCTCTCTCTCTCTCTCTCTCTCTCTCTCTCTCTCTCTCTCTCTCTCTCTCTCTCTCTCTCTCTCTCTCTCTCTCTCTCTCTCTCTCTCTCTCTCTCTCTCTCTCTCTCTCTCTCTCTCTCTCTCTCTCTCTCTCTCAAGATAACGCCTTTGTAATGGATTAAAAGGAAAATTTAGCAAGGAATAGCATTACAATATTTTTTCTTTATTTTGTTTTATGAATACGACATACAAAACTCCCTTATATTAATCGATCTTGTATGCTCTCTGAGGATAGATATAGAAAAACACTGTAATATTGAATTCATACCTAGTTTCAAAGCAAATTACGAGGATAGGCGCGATGAAGAAACGGTTAATCGAGGGTTGATATATTAGATTAAGAAAACCCTAATATCAGACCAGGGACTAATTTTAATATCACACACTTCATGATTATACTCAACGATCCTTCTCATAGGGTTGTTTCTCTACGACACAACCCTGAGTGAAGGAGACCACGGGGGCGCCCACGTAATTCATAGCCAGGGCAAGTTGACTGATCCTGCCGGAAGGGTCTTGGGATGGATTGGGTATAGCTGCCTGGGGACTTGCTCGGGAGTAGAGGCGGCGAGTAAGTGAAGCGACGAGCCAATGGGCGTATGCTTCCGTTAATTCGCTAACGATGAAAAATAGTGGGTGTATGAGTTGTGTATGTTTGATTGGCGTATAGTAGCAGGCGCAACAGCAGGAGTAGGAAGAGGAGTAAGAGGCATAGCAGAGGAATTTCGTGGACTTCCAGCAGGCCTTGTGATGAATGAAGCGTCAACAACAGTAGTAGGAGGAGTGAAAACCGTATTAAATTCTCAAAACCAAGAACCACAAAAGTAGCGACAACAGGAAAAGGAAAAGGAGTAAAGGGCTAAACAGAACAATGCCGTGTACGTCCATCAGACTTAGTGATATATACAGCAATACAACAGTAGCAGGAGGAGCGAAAACCGTATTAAATTCTCAAAGCCAAGAAGCACAGAAGTAGCGACAACAGGAAAAGGAAAAGGAGTAAAGGGCTAAACAGAACAATGCCGTGTACGTCCAGCAGACTTAGTGATATATACAGCAATACAACAGTAGCAGGAGGAGCGAAAACCGTATTAAATTCTCAAGACCAAGAAGCATAGAAGTAGCGACAACAGGAAAAGGAAAAGGAGTAAAGGGCTAAACAGAACAATGCCGTGTACTTCCAGCAGACTTAGTGATATATACAGCAATACAACAGAAGCAGGAGCGAAAACCGTATTAAATTCTCAAAACCAAGAAGCATAGAAGTAGCGACAACAGGAAAAGGAAAAGGAGTAAAGGGCTAAACAGAACAATGCCGTATACGTCCAGCAGACTTAGTGATATATACAGCAATACAACAGTAGCAGGAGGAGCGAAAACCGTATTAAATTCTCAAAACCAAGAAGCATAGAAGTAGCGACAACAGGAAAAGGAAAAGGAGTAAAGGGCTAAACAGAACAATGCCGTGTACGTCCAGCAGACTTAGTGATATATACAGCAATACAACAGTAGCAGAAAGAGGAGTATGAACCGTAGCAACTTACAGAAGAGAAAGGAATCAGGTTGGCGCAGTAGCAGCAACATTAAGAGGAAAAGGAGGAGGTATAAAAGACGAAGCAGGAGAATGCCATGTACATAAAGGAGATTTACTGATTTATGAAGCAGGAAGAACAGTTGCAGGAAGAGGAGCAAGAACCGTAGCAACGAACACAAGACCAAGAAGCGTGTTGTCAATTTGTCGTAATCATCAACAGCTGCAGGAGCATAAAGGAAAATTGGACAGAGAAGCAGAAAGCGTAGCAAGAAAACTTTGATTCAGGTGTATGAACAAGAGGAGGGGATGATGATGATGATGATGGAGAAGAGAAGATAAAGAAGATGAAAAAAATAAAAAAAACAGAAGTAAAAGAAGAGAACGAAAAAGAACAAGAACAAGAAAAAGTAGAAAAAGAGGAAAAAGATAAAAAAGGAGGAGTTAAAAAGGAGAAAAGGAAGAAGGAAAAGGCGAAGAAAAGGGCGGAGCAAAAGAACAAGAACAAAAAAAAAAAAAGGAGAAGAAAAAGAGACGCCACAGGAGAAACACGTGAAGCAGGAAGCGTAACAACAACAGGAAGAGAAAAGAGGACGAAGAGGAGAAAGAGGAAGAGGCGCAAGGAAAGGAAAAGCAAGAGTAGGATCCGTAAGAGGCGTGCCAGGAGACGTATAGGACCCTCGCCTCGCCAAGGGACGCGCCGCTCGCCCAAGACACACACGCACCAGGTAACTCATCCATAACGCGGAAATACCTGTGCTTGGAGCGGCAATTAGCGAACACACCTGCAGATTAAGCATGTTTTAGTACACCTTTGACCTCCCTACCCCCCTCTCTACTCTTCTCTCCCCTGACGCCTGGTTGTAACTCATCTTCTCTCTCTTCTACTCCCCTTTCTCACTCGCGCTCTCCCTCTCTTTCTTTTCCCTCTTCCCTTTTCGCTTCTGCTTTCCCTTTTCTCCCTCACCCATCTCCCTTCTGCGTGTACCTCCTCTTCTGCTTCTCCCTCTCATGCTCCCTCTTCCTCTTTTATTCTTCCATTTCTCTTTTAGTTTCCTTTATCAGCCTGTTTCAGTATACCTTGATCCCCCTTCCCCTTCTCCTTCCCTCCCCTGTGTGTGCCTCCACTGGGTTCCTCCCCTTTTCAGCTCCTCCTATACCTCCCTCTTTTACCTCCTCTCTTTCTCTTCTAGTTTCTTTTCCCATGACATAACACTTGTTCCTTCCCTCACACCTCTCTCCCTCTTCCTGTTCACTTCATATTTTTCTTCTCACTCTGTTTGATATCTATGTTTTCTCTCCTCTCTTCACTTTGTCTCTTTCTTTTACTTCACCCGATCTCTTTAAAGTCTCTTCCCCCTTTCCTCTTTTCCCTCACAATCCTTCTTTCTCCTCTACCTCTTCCCTTCTTCCTCTATCTCTTTCCATCCTCCTCCCTTCAACCCTCTCCTACTCAAGTGCGCCACCCTCCTCATCCCGTCCCCTCTCCTCCTCCTCCTCCTCCTCCTCCTAATTAATAATAAGGTGCAGTGGGTCTTAAAGTGATTTACGGTTGCTGAAGGTAATTACTGAAGGGAGGAAAAGAGGTATCACATTTTTCTTCCATTTATCATATTCCGGGCACTCTCTCTCTCTCTCTCTCTCTCTCTCTCTCTCTCTCTCTCTCTCTCTCTCTCTCTCTCTCTCTCTCTCTCTCTCTCTCTCTCTCTCTCTCTCTCTCTCTCTCTCTCTCTCTCTCTCTCTCTCTCTCTCTCTCTCTCTCTCTCTCTCTCTCTCTCTCTCTCTCTCTCTCTCTCTCTCTCTCTCTCTCTCTCTCTCTCTCTCTCTCTCTCTCTCTCTAATTCTCTAATCTCTCTCTCTCTCTCTCTCTCTCTCTCTCTCTCTCTCTCTCTCTCTCTCTCCTCCTCTCATTTTTCCTCTTTACAAGCTCTTTTATTTTTACTCCTTCCCCTCCCACCCTTGTCTGTCTCTGTCTCTGTCTATCTGCCAGTTTTTCTGTCTGTCTGTCTGTCTGCCTGTGTCTCAGTGTCTGTCTGTGTCTGATTTTCTCTCTCTCTCTCTCTCTCTCTCTCTCTCTCTCTCTCTCTCTCTCGGTAACGCCCCTGGTGGACATTAAACTCACTACCCATCAACCTTACCCCCATAAAACAAGCCTATAGACCCCTTAGTGACCTCCCTCAACCCATTTTCTTCACTCCTCTTCACTCCTTCACTCCCTCCCTGCAATCTTCTCTGTCCTTTTCCTTTCCCTTCCTTCTTCGTCTTTTCCGTCCTCCCTTGCATCTCCTCTCTTACACATTTTCTGCATTTCCTCCCTTCCTTCTTACTTTCTGCCTCTTCCTTCTTTCCCTATTAGTCTTTCCTTTACTCCCTCCTTCTCCCCTTTTCCTCGTTCTCCGTTTCGTCTCTTCTTTACTTCCTCTTCACTCCCTTTCCTCCCGTTTTCTTTATCTTTCATTTCCCTCTTCTTTATTTTATTCACGCTGATGTCTTTCCTTGACTCCCTCCTCCCCTCTTCCCTATCTTCTTGTTCTCTCTCCTTCTCTGTTTTGCCCTTTCTTTATTTCTTCTTCTCTTCCCCTTATCCCTTTTTCATTATCTTTCGTTCCCCTGTTTATCTTTTATTCACTCTGACCCTTCGTTCTTTTCTTCTTTTTTCACTTCCCTTCCCTTCCTCTCCTCCTTCCCTCCATTCTATCTGCTTTTCCCTTACTCTTTTCTCTTTCTGTAACTCATTTTTCACTCCCTTCTTCCTCCTTCCCTACCTTTTACTTTTCATTCCTTTCTTCTTCGTCTTTCCCTATCCTTCATTCCCTCCCTTCTTTTCCTCCCTGCTTTATCTTATCTTCCCTCCTTTTCACTTAATTCTTTCCTATCTTATGCCTCTCCCCCTCTCTCTCTCTCTCTCTCTCTCGTTTTCTCTTTACTCCCATTCACTCCCTCCTCCCTTCTTCCCTATCTTCTATCAGTTCTTCATTTTTTGGTTCTATCTTCACTCTCTTGACTCCTTCCTCTCTTGGCCTCGGTGCTCAGATCTGTCACATTGGCCCTTGAGTTAGTAGGAGAAGAGAAATATGTGGATTGCTGATGTTTGCCGATTAGAGAGAGAGAGAGAGAGAGAGAGAGAGAGAGAGATAAGGAGTAAGAGAGGGGGAAATAGTAATAAAACTCCTGCTCATGTTCTCGTTCATTCTCTCTCTCTCTCTCTCTCTCTCTCTCTCTCTCTCTCTCTCTCTCTCTCTCTCTCTCTCTCTCTCTCTCTCTCTCTCTCTCTCTCTCTCTCTCTCTCTCTCTCTCTCTCTCTCTCTCTCTCTCTCTCTCTCTCTCTCTCTCTCTCTCTCTCTCTCTCTCTCTCATGATGTCTGTGTCTTTCATCATGTAACGTCAGTCGCTCTTTTTTCTTTCTTTTTCGTATTTTTTTCATTCTTTTATTCTTTGTTGTTTTTTGCTTTGGAATGTGAGAGGGCAACGTCAACATTACCATCATTAGCAGCTACAACAACAACAACAACAACAACAACAACAGGCTGGCTATATAATTTGCATTGGTGTTTAATTGCGTCCACAAGTCTTGCCACTCTTGTTACTACTACTACTACTACTACTACTACTACCTCTACTACAACGACTATGCTGCAGCTACTACTACTATTACTAAACCTACTTCTACGACCACTACTATTACTACTACCACTACTACTACTACCATCATCACCACCCCATCACCACCACCACCACCACCGAACCTAGCAAGAACAAGAACAACAACAATAGCATCAACAAAAACTAAAACCTTCCCACCCACCCCCCTCACCACCACCACCACCACCACCACAATGACACATGCTAAAAGGATTACCAACACCACTTACCAAGCAGTGACAACAGTGCCCAAAATAGCGTAGTGGTGGTGGTGGTGAGGGTGGTGGTTATGGTGGTGGTGGTGGTGAGGGTTGTGGTTATGGTGGTGGTGGTGGTATGAATGAGTATGAGGGGAATGTCTGCTGCCACGCGAGAGAGAGAGAGAGAGAGAGAGAGTTACCGATAGATTTAAGCACATCAATAAATAATGAAAAACAGCAAGAAAGTGAAGATGAAAATGAGAAGAAAATGAAGAAAAATAAAGAAAAAGATAAATAATAAAAAAAGCGTAAAAATCAGGAAAAAAATAAAAAGTCGCCTCAGTAAAAAATAAAGAATGAATAAAGAAATAATAATAAAGAAAAAGAATCACTAATAATGAACAAAAAAGAATAAACAGAAGAAAAAAAATCTCATCGTAAATCTTCAAAGCGAAACAAAAGGAAGGAAAGGAAAGAAGGAAACATAAAAAAAAGAATGAAGGAAGCAAACTCTATTAAAGGTATTATTACATTTTTGCAAGTACGTGTGAATGTAGGGGAGGAGGAGGAGGAGGAGGAGGAGGAGGGGGAGGAAGAGGAGGAGGAGGAGGAGGAGGTGGAAAGTTTATGTGTACTTCCTGTGGGGAGAGGAGGGAAGGGAAGGCTTTATGAGGAGGGAGGAAAGAAGAGGGAGAGAAAGAGAGAGGGAGAGGGAGAGAAGGGTGGAGAGACAAGAGGAGGAAGGAGGGAGAGAAAGAGGGAGAGAAGTATTAAACGAGAAAATGACTGTGTTTATGGAGACGAAAGGAAGGGAGAGAAAGAGAGGGAGAGAAGAGAAGAGAAGGGGGAATAAGAGAATGAGGGGAGAAGGGATAAAAAGATGCATAGTAACGACATGAAAGGGGGGAAGAAAGAAGGAAAGAAATTAGACTCGTGAAAAGTGAGAGCATGAACGAAGGAGGGAGAAGAGAGAATGAGGAGAAAGGGGGAAGAGAATAAAAAGGTGAATAGTAAAGATACAGAAGAGGGGGAGAAGGAAGAGGAAAGAATGAGAAGAGGGGGAAAGAAATTAAACTCGTGGATAGTGACATTGAAGAAAGAGGAAGAAGGGGAAGAAGAAGAGGAGGGATAAAATGGATAACAAGGTGAATAGGAAGGACACGGAATAGGAGGAGACGAAAGAGGAAAAGAGGAAGAGGAAGGGAAAGGAGATTAAAGGCGTGAAGAAAGAGGAAAAGGAAGAGGAGCGAAAAAAGATGAAAAGCATAGAAAATGACATGGTAAAGAAGAAGAAGAGAAAGAAAGAAAAAGAAGAGAGAAAAAGAGATTAAAGACGAAGAAAAAGGAAAAGAAAGAGTGAAAAAAGGATGAAAACATAGAAACTGACATGGTAAAAAAAGAAAAAGAAAAAAATGAAAGAAAAAGGGGAAAAGAGATAAAACACGTGCATAGTGATAAAAAAAAAAGAAATGAAAATGAGAAGAGGGAGAAAAAGACTGAAAACCATGAAAAAAGACAACACGAAAGAAGTAGAATGAGGAAGAAGGGAAGAGAAAAGGGAATAGTAACAACATGAATGAAACAGAGGAAGAAGAAGAGAGAAAGCGATGAAAAGCGTCAACAGAGAAAGAAAGAGGAGTAAGAGGAAGAAGAAGAGGAAGAGCAAGGATGAAGAGCGCAATGAGGAGTAAATGGACAGGTTAAGGGACGCAAACACCTGTCCATTGACGTGCTAATTGTCACCTGTCCCACCTGGCGCGCCCTGATTATGTCCTTTATGCTGATACCTGGATTACCTGAGAGAGAGAGGAAACGAAATTTTCTTAAAACGCTTTAAAATTAATGAAAATGAAAAGAATGGGGAGAAAAAAAGAAAAATAATAAGTGAAAGTGAAAATAAGGAAGAGAAAGAAAAAGAAAAAGGAAATCAAGGAGTAAAAGGAGAGAGAGAGGTAATAAAATGGATTATAGGAAAGGGACGCGGATGAAAGATGGAGGAAAATAAGAACGGAGGAGAAAAATGGAGGAAACGGAGGGAAGGAGGGAGGAGGAGGAGGTGGAAGAAAGATGATATTAGAGAGAGAGAGAGAGAGAGAGAGAGAGAGAGAGACGGACATGCTTTCGTATCTTTCTTTCTCTCTCTCTCTCTCTCTCTCTCTCTCTCTCTCTCTCTCTCTCTCTCTCTCCTCCTTCCTCCTCCCCGTTGTTATTAATTTCCTCTCTATCTCCTCTTTATTCCTCTTTCTCTTTCTTCCGACTAATCACATGTGTTGATCACTGTCTATCTATCTATCTATTTATCTATTTGTGTATCTATCTCCCTCCTTCTCCCTGTTGTTCTTAATTTCCTTTATCTCTTCTTTATCCCTTTTTTTTCTTTTTCTCTTCCGATTAATGCATGTGTTGCTTTCTCTATCTATCTATCTTTATCTATCTACATATCTTTCTATCTCCCTTCCTCTCTTATCCGTAGTTCTCTTAATTTCCTTTCACTTCTTTCTTTATCCCTTTTTCTTCGTTCTCTCTTACGATTAATCACTTGCGTTGCTTCTTCTATCTATCTATTTTTATCTATCTACGTCTCTTACCTCCTTCCCTCTCTTCTTCTCCAGTCCCTTTAATTTCCTTCATTTCTTTTTTTATCCCCCTTTTTCTCTCTTCCTTCCGTTTAATCACATGTGCTGTCTTCTAATTTCTCTCTCTTTTTTTTATCTATCTGTCTCTCTTTCTTCTCCTCCATTTCTATCAATTTCCTTTTATCTCTTCTGTATCCCTCTTTTTCTCTCTCTTCCGATCTTTCACATATATTGGTCTCCATCTATATCCCTCTTCTTTTCTCTTCTTTATCTATCTACCTACCTATATATCCATCTATCTAACTATCTATCTATCTATATCTCTCTCCCTCCCTCTATTTGACAAGCTCCCATACCCACGAAAAAATGGACACCGTTTGAGGCATGGGCGGAGTGTTTACCCAGCGTTAGAAGGGGCATTTAAACCCCTCTCTGAGTCAACCCCTCCGGCCTCAGGTAATGGCCAGGTAACTCTTGGAGATGACAAACACTTTTTATTTTGCCTTTGGTTTTTTTTCCTCTTCTTAATTTCTTTCTTTAGTCGTAATGTTTGAAAAATGATTTGTTGTATATGAGAGAAAGTGGAGGGGGAGGAGGGAGAGAGGGAGAGGGAAGGAGAGAGAGGGAGAGAGGGAGAGCGAGAGAGAGATGTGCACAGTCTTCTCTCTCTCTCTCCCTCTCTCTTTCTCTCTCTAAAAATGAAGATGACATATTTACCACTTCCTTCCTCTCTCCCTTCTTCCCTCCCTCCCTCCCTCCCTCTTTCCCTCCCATCCCTCCTTCCCTTCCTTCCCTTCTCTCCTCTTCCTTATCGTTTCTTTACCTTTTTCTCTCTTTCTCTGCTTCGTACCTTCTTCTTCCCCCTTTCTCTTTCCCCTCTTGCTTCCTTCCTTCCCTTCTCGTTTTTTCCTTTACTTATCTTTTGTTTCTTATTTCTTTTATTTAATTTCTTCCTTTATTCGTTGGTTCGTTCACTCGTTTGTGTTGTTCTTCCTTCTTTTTTCTTCTCTACTTTCTCTTCCTTTCTTCTTCCCTTCCGCTTTTTCTATCTTCCTTCACTCATATTTATCTTATTCCTTCTTTCTTTCTTCTCTTTCTTATTATTTACTTCATTTCCTCTCTCTCTCTCTCTCTCTCTCTCTCTCTCTCTCTCTCTCTCTCTCTCTCTCTCTCTCTCTCTCTCTCTCTCTCTCCTCAAATATTATCTCTTCATTATTCGTCTCGTAAACACACACACACACACACACACACACACACACACACACACACACACACACACACACACTAACCTGATATATACGCACACATTCCCTTAAGGATTTCAGGCATTATGGGAAAGGGAGAACACTTTGATAAATCAGGGATCATTTTTCACCTCCATCCTCCTCCTCCTCTTCTTCCTTCGTCCTCCTCTTCCTCCTCCTCCTCCTACTACTCCTTCTCCTGTGTTCACCCCTTCCCTCGGCTAATGGTGGAGTCATTAGTAGCCAAGTCAGTCCATTAGTTGAATGATTAAGGCGAAGATTAGACCAAGAAGTTATGGCTGCTTTTTAAGGCAAGAATACGTGGTTTGTGTCTCTCCCCTCGGCGTTGTTATTTGCGTTATTGTCTTGTGATTTCCTGTGTTTGTAGTGGTTGTGGTGGTAGTGGTTGTAGTGGTGGTGGTGATGGTGGTGGTATTAACAGCGGTAGCGACAGCAATAACAGGGGTAGAATTATTTGTATTAGTAGTTGTAATTATTGTAGTTTATCTCTCTCTCTCTCTCTCTCTCTCTCTCTCTCTCTCTCTCTCTCTCTCTCTCTCTCTCTCTCTCTCTCTCTCTCTCTCTCTCTCTCTCTCTCTCTCTCTCTCTCTCTAAAAATAGCTTTCCAATCCATTTTCTGCTCTTTTTCCCACTGAATATTAATGAACGAGAGAGAGAGAAGAAGAAGGAAAGAAAAATGGATCATATTTATATAGCTACATTGAGCGAGCTTTAACAGATGAGAAGGTGCAGTCTCTCTCTCTCTCTCTCTCTCTCTCTCTCTCTCTCTCTCTCTCTCTCTCTCTCTCTCTCTCTCTCTCTCTCTCTCTCTCTCTCTCTCTCTCTCTCTCTCTCTCTCTCTCTCTCTCTCTCTCTCTCTCTCTCATACTTCTCCCTATCTTTAATTTCCTTGTTCCCTTCATTTTCTCTTTTCCTTCCCTCCTTCCTTTCCCTTCATTCACCATTTTCCTTCCCTCCTCTTTGCTTCTCTTTACTTTCTTTACTTCTGTTTACTCTCCCTTCCCTTCTTTAATTTCCCTTCCCTCCCTTCATCTGTTTCTATTCCCTTCCCTTCTTCCTCCAGTTTTCTTCCTTCCTTTCCCTCCCCTTTACTTCTCTTTATTATTTTCCCTTGTCTTTACTTTTCATTAATCTCCCTTCCCTTCCCTCTCTTTATTTCTCATATTTCTCCCTTCCCTTCTCTTCCCTTCATCCACCATTTCTCTTCCCTCCTTTCCCTTCCCTTCTCTTTACCCTCCCTTCATTTCCCTCTCTTCCATTGTCCTCCCTTCCCTTCCCTTTCCTCTCCCTTCTCTTCCTTTCCCTTCCCCCCCTTTCCTACTCTCCCTTCCCTTCCCTACTCTCTTCATCCACCATTTCCCTTTCCTTCCTTCCCTTCTCTTTACTTCTCTTTGATCTCCCTTCCTTTCCCTCCCTTCCCTTCCCTTCCCTTCCCTTCCCTTCCCTTCCCTCCCTTCCCTTCTCTCTCCACTCCTTGTTTGTTGCATTAAATAAACAAATGAGAGTCGAATTAGCAAAAGCGAAGAAAGATGAGCTAGACAAAGGTGACAAATGAGAGAGAGAGAGAGAGAGAGAGAGAGAGAATATCATTAGTACTACAAATTAGCTAACAGGGCAACAACAACAACAAAAAAAAACAAAAAAAAACGTTGTACAAGCCTCGTTTGGTGTTAATTAAAAAGATTGATCACAACAGTCCAGTTCCATGTTCTCTCTCTCTCTCTCTCTCTCTCTCTCTCTCTCTCTCTCTCTCTCTCTCTCTCTCTCTCTATCTCTCTCTCTCTCTCTCTCTCTCTCTCTCTCTCTCTCTCTCTCTCTCTCTCTCTCTCTCTCTCTCTCTCTCTCTCTCTCTCTCTCTCTCTCTCTCTCTCTCTCTCTCTCTCCATTCCTCCCTGTCCCCACCCATCTATGGCAGGAATAGCCCCAACCTCCTCTTCTTCCTCCTCCTCCTCCTCCTCCTCCTCCTCCTCCTTAGCCTTCGTTGCCAAGCTCGTATACTCCTCCTTAACACCTCTTGACAACCACGCCTTCCTCCTCCTCCTCCTCCTTTTCCTCCTCTTTTTCCTCTTCTTCCTAATTCTTCAGCTTCCTCCTTTTTTGTTCACATTTAAGTTTATTTCGTTCTCTTGTTTCCATCTGTATATGTTCCTTCTCTTCGTTTCATTCTTATTTTTGCTTCTCCTTCTCCTCCTCCTCCACCTCCTCTTCCTCTCCCTTCTCGTCATTATTATTACTTTTGTTATTTGTATTATTTTCGTCATCACTATCTTCGTAATGTTTTTTTTTTCTTTTTCTTGGTCATTCACTTCTTATTCAATATTACTTTTATCAATTTTGCTTTCTCTTCCTTCTGATTTAATGGTATCCTTATATATAACTTGTTGATAAGACCTCATCTGGAATATGCAGTGCAGTTTTGGTTCCCTGGTTAGAAGAAGGACATTGAATTATTGGAGAAACTACAGTAACGCGCAACAAAAATGATACCACACTATACTAATTCAAATCAGGTGGTATAAGGTCTCCTCCTTTACTCCCCTTCCTTCGTGTACTTCCTCCCCTAACCAATTCTTTCCCAGTTCTCTCAGTAGTCCAGTCCATTCTTTCCACTCTCTCCCTCGCTCATCCCTTCTCCACCTATCCCTTGTCCTTTTCTCTCTGTCTCTCTTTGCATAGCTCAGACATTTTCCATCCGTTCCATCCCTCCTTCCTTCAACCTTCTCTTCTTTCTCCCTTCTTCTCTTCTTTTCTTTCCTCCCTTTTATTCTCTCTCTGCGCACAACCGTCCTCATAACAACCTTCCCGAAGTGGCAGTTGGCGGGAAAGTGATCGACTCTGTTATAAATTGCACTGACTTCCTTTTTTTCTGCGTCAGGAGTGGAGTAAAAGTTGAGTGTTTTAATCCACTCTGCAATTCGCGAAGTGGCTGACGAGCTGATTAAATTACTGGAAGCGGGCAGACTCGTTATAAGCCGGCAGGGTTTTGGGGTATACCATGTGTCCTCTTCCTCATCTTCGTCATCATCGTATTCTTCTTCCTGTTTCCTCCTCTTCTTCCTACTCCTCATCCTCTTCTTTGTTCTTGCCCTCTTCCTCCTCTTTTTCGTTTTCCTCCTCCTCCTCCTCCTCCTCCTCCTCCTCCTCCTTGGTGTTCTCTTTTTTTTCCTTCTACTATTTCGTTTCTTTAATTTTTCACTTTTCTCCTCCACTTTATTCTCTTTGCCCCCTCCTCCCCTCCTTCTCCTCTTCCTCTTCCTCCTCCTCCTCTTTTTTTAATACCTCTTCTTATTTATGTTTTTAGTTCTTTTTACTGTTCTTCTTGTTCTTGTTTTTCTTATTCTTATTATTGTTGTTATTATTTTCATCATCGTCATCTGTAACATCAAATTCATCATCCTGCTTCCTCCTCCTCCTCCTCCTCCTCCGTCCCTTTTTTTCCCTTCTCTTATTCCTTCCTCTCGCTACTTATTTCTCGCTCCCAAGTCCATTTTCGTTTGCGTCTTCCCTCCGTTTGTTTTTCCTCTCATTCTCTTCCCATTCTCTCCTTTTTTTTCGACCCCCTCCCCCTTCCCCCACTCCCCCTCCCTCCCCCCGAAACCCTCATCATATCCTTATCATGCGTTTTCTCTTCGTTTATTTCTTTCCCCAAATATATCCGTCTCTCCTTTACGTTTTTCTTTCTTTATTCTCTTTCATCTTTCCTATTTTTATATATATACATTTAGTTTTATTTCGTCTTCTCTTTCCTTGTTTTATTTCTTCTTTCTACTTCTGTCTATTTCCTGTTCCCATGTGTCTGTTAGTGTTCGTCAATTTTTTCCATTATTTCCTTATTCTTCCCTTTTTTACCCTATTTTTACCTCTACTTCTTTCATTCCCTTCTCTCGGGCTCTTCTTCCTTTTTCCCATTCCTCCTCTTCCTCTTCTCTGCAATATATCTAGTTTATATTTTAATTCTCTTTCCTTCTCCCCGTCTATCTGTTTTTCCTTTTCTTCTCTTTCCTCTCCATGTTTTCTCTCTTTTTATTCCTCCCTCTGATTCTACGTATATACTTCATTTTCCCTCTTCTCCTCCCTTCCTCTCTTTCTTCTTTATCGTCTTCTCCCTCAGTTCCTCTTTTCCTCTTTCCCTATTTCTCCCTCAATTTTCACCTCGTCCTCTTCCTCTCTCCCTCCTTTCCCTCTCTTCCTCCTCATTTCTCCACTTCTCTCTCCGTTCCCTCTTTCCTCTTTTCCTTTGCTCCCTCCTCATCGTCTTCTCCCTCTCTTTTTCTTCCCTCTTTCCCTTCGCATTTTTGTTCTCTCTACTTCTCCCTCCGTTCCTTCTTCCGTTTTATTTTCCTTCACTCCTCCCTTGTTTCCATCTCTTCTCTTCCTTCCTTTACTCCTTCTCCATCTCTTCTCTCCACTTCTCCCCTCTTTTTTTCCCACCCTCGCTCCCTTCTTTCCACCTTGTCTTCTCCCTCCCTTTTACCCTCCCTCCCTGCCTCCCTCCCTCACAGACCTCACACATGTTCGCTTCGGGGATATATATTTCAGAGGCGCGGTCGCTGTGCTCGCGGGTTTTTGCCTCATGTTTATATACGTGGGTCTCCTCGCCGCACCAGCCAACACCGACCGGGCTTACATCACGGCCACACGAGTCGTCACACACGCGAGGGTTGCTGCTGCTGGTGGCTGGCTAGGGCTGTGGCTAGGCTTGTTGGCTGCTTCCTGCGCTCACTTCTTGCTCGCTGCCACGCCCAGCTCCCCGGCACATGCTACCTTACCTTAAACATGCTTTGCCTTACTTTTCCTTGCCTTGTCGTAATCGGTGCCTCTCCGCTTTTTCTTACTCCTGGTCTTCTGCTGCCTTCTTGCTCCCCGCCACGCCCATCTCGCAGCCACATGCTACCCTGCCTTGCCTTACTTTTCTTTGCCCTGTCGTAATAGGTGACTCTCCTCTTGCTCATCCCCTTCCCCTTCTGTCTCTCTCCGGCATATGACCACAGATGTTGCGCCGACTAAACGAAACTTTCCAACTTTTCCTCTTTTTCTTACTCCTCCTGTTCTTCCGCTGCTCACATCTTCCCCCTTCCTCGCCCACCTCACCCACATACCCTTTGCCTTGCCTTCCCTTTCCTGGGCTTGTCTCGACCGGTTACTCTTTACCTCCCTCTCGTTCTCCTTCTTCTATGCTTGTTTTCCTTCTCCTGTTCTTTTCTGGGCTCACTTCTTGCGCCCTTGCCACACCCACCTTTGCTGTCTCATATATATTTGCCTTTCCTCCTCCTCCCTTGCACTGGCTCGTCATGTTTCGTCTCGACCGGGTTTTCGTTTCTTCCTCCTCCTCCTGCTTCGCTTGTTTTACTTCTCGTTGTTCTTTCCCTGGGCTGACTTATTGCCGCGCCCATCTCGTCGCCACCACATAACTGTTTGCCTTGCTTTCCTTCCCTTGCGTTGTCTGGTCTTGTCTCGTTTCGGCCGGCTGGGTCTTCTTTTCTTTCTTCTCCTTATTCGCTTGCTCTTCCTTTCCCCCTTCAATAAGCGGGATATTAATAAGGTTCTGGTGGTAAAAGAACCGGGTAGCATATTCCCAATCTCTCTTTTGGTATGTGGTTCCTGAGTTAAGACGCTCGGCTGTACCTTCGAAACTAACCGCGGTGTGTTCTGGAAAATACTCTCATCGTAATTCCCACTCAAAATTAACGCACGCCTACGTCAACTACACTTAACTCAACCTAACTTAACCTAACCTAACCAAACCTGCCCAGTAGAAGAGCGGGCGCCACACATCCGTACAGTGAAGGGAAATACGCAACCGGGCAGGACACATAGAGAAGATGGCGCCACTATAAACACTTGCCTGCGCCAATACGGGCTGGGGCCGACTACCATCCAAGCCCCTCAAGCAAGCCTACTGGCGCTATAGGCGTAAAAAAAAATTAAAAAACTGGATAAATTTAGATTCAACAAGGACATATGCAAAAATTGGTTAACTAACAGTGGTGTAGATGAGTGGAACAGGCTTGGCAGTCATGTTGTGAGTGCCAATACGATAGTCACATTTAAAAACAGATTAGATAAACTGTGAGAACTGTGAAAGAGATAGTGATGTTAGGTGGGGTCAGGTTACAGGAGCTACCTTGTGTTGGCTTACCGGGCTCCTGCAGACTCCATACGTTATATTCTTATGTTGTTCTGCTTTTGGTCAAGGGTACAGCAGGAAGGGGAAGTGGGTAGGTCAGGAAGGTACAGTGGAGGGAAAGGTAAATAGTATAGTAGCGAGGACTTGTTTGGTCTGGGTGTTTGTTGCTATTTGTTCTGACGCATGATCGCCCCTTCCCCTCCCTCTCTGCCCCCAATTCTCCCTCTCCTCCACTTCCTGTTTGCTCCCTTGCTTTCCGCTCCTCGTCCATTCTTGTCATGTTTTTACAGCATGCTCTCTTGCGTGTAGCCTTCCTAATAGTATCGTTTTTAGCCGCTTATCTCTACCACAATACCTCACTTCCTCTGTCTCTTTTCCTGCACTAACCTAAACTAATCCAATCCTTTCTAATACTACTTTAAATAACCTTTTTTTTTTAATATTCTCGTTTTTCATCTTATCTCTCGCCCTTTTCACATTCTGTATAGCTCACTTCCTCCGTCTCCTTACCCCCACTAACCTAACCTAACCTATTCCTTTCTGATATTACTACGATTCAGTCTTTCCTAATATTATCGATTTTTAACCTTATCTCGCGTCCCGTTCTTGTTCTGTATAGCTCACTGTCTTCCTCAGCCCCTTTACCTGCACTAACCTAACCTAACCTAACCTATTCCTAACCTAACCTAACCTATTCCTAACTTAACCTATTCCTAACCTAACCTATTCCTAACCTAACCTATTCCTAACCTAACCTATTCCTAACCTAACCTATTCCTAACCTAATATATTCCTAACCTAACCTATTCCTAACCTAACCTATTCCTAACCTAACCTATTCCTAACCTAACCTAACCTATTCCTAACCTAACCTAACCTATTCCTAACCTAACCTAACCTAATCTAACTTGAGCCTTTCAAATATTACCGTGATTCACTTTCTCTCACGCCCTTCTATACCTCACCCAGTCTGCCCTTTACCTCCCTTCCTTCGTAGACTTCTTTCCTTCCTCCTTTCCTTCCTCCCCGCTCTCTCTCTCTCTCTCATTGTATAGCCCATTCATTTAATTCTTTTCCCTCCCTCTTTCCGTATACCTCCTTTCCTTCCTCCCTGTTCTCTCTCTTTCTTTGTTTAGCCCATTCATCTAATTATTTTCCCTCCCTCTTTCTGTATACCTTCCTTCCTTCCTCATTTTCTCCCTCCCTGTTCTCTTTCTCTGTATAGCTCACTCACTCCCTCCTTTCCCCTCCCTCCTTTCCTCCTTCTTCCTTTCATCAACCTTCCCTTTTTGTTCTTTCTTTCTAACTCAAGCAATCCATTCTCATCTTTCTTGTCTTCCTCCTCCTCCTCCTCCTCCTCCTTTCCCATTCCTCCTCCACCTGTACTCCCATAACTCCCCATCACCCTTCCCTCCCCATCCTCCTCTTCCCTCCCCGTCCCTCCACTTCTCCCCCTCTCCCCATTAGCCTATCTCCCCTTATCTACACACTACTTCTGTCCTCTAATATTTCTCCCCACCTCACTGTTTCTCGCCCCTTCCTCCTCCGCTCTTTTTTTTTTATTTTCTTCTCTCTCTCTTCTCTCTCCATGCCTTCTTCTCTTTTTCTTCCCTCGTTTTATATAGAGATTTTCCCCTCTTTTCCTCTCCCCTCTTTCTTATATCCATCTTTTTCTCCCTCCCTTCATCCTTTCCTTCCCTCCCCTTTCTACATTCTCTCTTTTTCCTTCCTCCCTTTTCTCATTTTATCTATCTCCTTTTCCATTTTTCCTCTCTCTTCCTCCTTCTTATTTCCATCTCTTTCCCTCTCTTCTTTCTTATCTCTCCCTTCTACACTTTTTTTCTGTCTTTTCTTTCTCCCTTTTCTCAATACTTCTTTCTTCTTTCTCCTCTTTTCCTCCCCCGTCTTTGCTTTTCCTCCCCTCTCCCCATTAGTTTATCTCCCCTTATCCTTGCTCTACCTCCATCCTCCTCCTCCTCCTCCTTCCCATTGCCTCCTCTTCTCTCCACCTCTCCTCCCCATATACGAAAAGCTCCCCATATCTTCTGTTTTTACTCCCCATCTGTACCCGACCCTCCCCTTTCTCTCCCCTCTCCCCATTTTTCAACCCATACATTTCCTTCTCCCCCGCCCAACTATTTATCGCCCTATCATCCCGTGTAGCTACTCTCTCTCTCTCTCTCTCTCTCTCTCTCTCTCTCTCTCTCTCTCTCTCTCTCTCTCTCTCTCTCTCTCTCTCTCTCTCTCTCTCTCTCTCTCTCTCTCTCTCTCTCTCTCTCTCTCTCTCTCTCTCTCTCTCTCTCTCTCCTCTCTCTCTCTCTCTCTCTCTCTCCTCTCTCCTTCTCTCTCTCTCTCTCTCCTTTCCTCTTCCTTCTTTCCCTCATCTCCCTTTCTTTCCTCTCATCTTTCTCCCCCCTCCTTTCTCTTCCTCATCTCCTTTCTCTTCCCTCATCTCCCTTTTTTTCTTCTTTTCCCCTCCCCATCTCCTTCCTCTTCCATCATTTCCTTTTCCTCATCTCTATATTCCTATCCTTCTCATCCCACTTTTCCCTTCCCTCATCTTCCTCTTCCCCCCCCCTTACCTCCCTTTTCTCCTTCCTTTCCTATCCATTTCACCCCTCCTTTCCCTTCCCATTTGCCCCCTCCTCTTTTCCCTTTTCTCTTCCCTCTTCTCTTTTTTCCTCCTTCCGTCTTTTCTCTCTCCCCCTTCTTCCTCTCCTCTTCTCCTTCTTCTTTTCTTTCTCCTCCCTTCCCATCCATTCCATCCTTTCCCCTTCCCTTCCCGTCGCCGCCCTCCGCCGCTGCAGGGTCGCCGGGCCTCTCAGCGTGGCGGGTCGCTGCCTCAACCGCCTGGAACCGAACCATTAGGGCCTCCAGAAAAGGACCTGATGCCCCCATTAAGCGACTCGACGACTCATTAGCAGGGATGTTGAGTCACTAGGGAACCACTAAGACGTAGAAGGGGAGGAGGAAGGGAAGGGGAGGGAAGGGGTGAAGCTAACTCTTTCCTTCCCCATTTTCCCCTTTTTCTATATCAACATTTTCACTCTTTCTCTCTGTATCTGCTGTCTTATACCTGTTAAATTCTGTCTGTCTATCTGTCTATCTATTTATCTGTATTTATCTATCCACCTCTTTCGTTCCCCTTTCCCCTTGCCCTACATTCACACTCGCTCTCTTGCTCCACCTGCTCTTCTTTGATTCAGTTTTACCTTTTAATCTCATTCCCTCCACCCTCTCTTCTTCTTTCACACACTCAGTCTCTCTCCTTTCAAATGATTTACTTCTATCTCTCCCTCTCGCTCTCTCCCTCCCTCTTTCTCTCTCTTCACCTCCTTACTCATATTCACCCTTCATCGTCGTGTTCTTATGCATCCTCTTCCTCGTTCCCCTCTTCCTCTTTTCTCTTCCTCCCCTCTTCCTCCCCATCTACATCCGCTCTTCCGTTACAAACCTTGCCTATTGCTTCACTTTTCCCTCTCGTCCTCTTCCTCCTCCTCTCCCCTCTCTCTCTCTCTCTCTCTCTCTCTCTCTCTCTCTCTCTCTCTCTCTCTCTCTCTCTCTCTCTCTCTCTCTCTCTCTCTCTCTCTCTCTCTCTCTCTCTCTCTCTCTCTCTCTCTCTCTCTCTCTCTCTCTCTCTATATCTCTTTATATCTATCTCTGTGTGTGTGTGTGTGTGTGTGTGTGTGTGTGTGTGTGTGTGTGTGTGTTATGTCATCTATGTCGTCGCTTATTTTTTTCTTTCCTTTCTTATTTTTCTTTCACATCAATTAAAATAGTTTGTGTCTCCGGCTTTCTAAGTTTAGTGTAATTGTTTTTTCTAACTATTTTACTTTTTTCTTGTTGGTAATATTTTTTTCTCCTACTAATTTTACTTTTTTTTGTTGGTAATATTTTTTCTCTTCTACTAATTTTACTTTTTTCTTGTTGGTTATATTTTTTCCCTTCTACTAATTTTACTTTTTCTTGTTGGTAATAATTTTTCTCTTCTAATTTTACTTTTTTCTTGTTGGTAATATTTTTTTTCTTCTGCGAATTTTACTTTTTTCTTGTTGGTAATATTTTTTTTCTTGTACTAATTTTACTTTTTTCTTGTTGGTAATATTTTTTTTCTTCTGCGAATTTTACTTTTTTGTTGGTAATATTTTTTCTCTTCTATTAATTTTTTTTTTTGTTGGTAATATTTTTTCTCTTCTATTAATTTTACTTTTTTCTTGTTGGTAATAATTTGTTCTAACTTTTTCCGTTGCTTTCCTCCTCCTCCTCCTCCTCTTCCTTCTCTTCCTCGTCTTCGTCTTTTTATTTCTCTTCCTCCTCCTCTTCTTCTTATTTATCTTCCTCCTCTTTCTCTTATCCTCCTCCTCTTTCTCTTATTCATATTGGTTTTTTCCTTCTTTATCTCCTTCCTTATCCTCTCCCTCTTCCTCCTCTTCTTTTTTTTATTTTCCTCCTCTTCCTCCTCTTTTTTATCTTGGTATTTTTCTTCTTTATCTCCCTCTTTACCCTCTTCCTCCTCTTCCTCTTCTTTCTTTTCTTCTTATCTCCTTCCTTCTGCATGATCCCCTCTTCCTCTTCTCTCCGCCACTACCCTTCCTCCTCCTTCCCCTCCTCCTCTTCTTTCTCTTACTCCTCTTCTTCTTTATCTTGTTTTTGTTTTTCTTATCTTCTTCCCCTTTCCCTCCTTTCTCACCCTCTCTTCCTCCTTCTTCCCCTTCACCTCCTCCACCTCCTCCTCCTCCTCTTCTTCATCTTGTTCTTTTTCTTTATCTCCTTCCCCTCTTCCTCTCCTCTTCCTCCACTACTCTTTCTGATTATTTCCTCTCTTCGCCTCAACTTCCTGGCTATTCCTCCTTCATTTCCTTGATCTTCTCTTATTACGCCTCATCTTCTCGTGTGTCCTCTCCTCCTCCTCCTCCTCCTCCTAATCTTCCTCCTCCTCTTCCTTCCTTCTCCCGTTCACCTTGCAGAGTTTAGGAGCCCTTCATCTTCCTTTCATTTCCTTTCTGCATCAACATTGCCACAACAGCTATCCTCTTTTTCCTCTTCTTTTTCCTCCTCTTCTCTCTCTTCCTCCTCCTGGCTTTCCTTCCTCTTCCTCTCATCACCTCATTTGCTGTGATATCATGATTCTCAGTAGCATCATCATCATCAGATTTTGCCTTTCTCTCCTCCTCTCTCTCTTCACCTTTCCCTCCTTCTCTTATCTCTCCTCCTCCCTTCTCACTCTCTTTCCCACAAACACAGAAACACACAAACTACAAAGCCTTCCTCTCTCTCTCTACCCCCTCCCTTCCACTCTCCCTCTCCCTTCCTCTCATTCTCTTTCGACATTCCCCACTCCCAAAAATAAGCTCGAGGGAAAAATAGCAGAATTAACCCAGTCAAGGTTAGCGACAGAGCACACGTGTCGCTGCTGCTGCTGTTGCCTCTCTTAGAAGTTAGCGAATAGCGCTTTCCTGCCTTCTTTCCCTCCCCTAGTTGTGTCTGCCGCTCACCCCCACGCTGGGAAAATAATAAACGACGAAAATGATGAAATATACTGAAGGGAAGGAGAGGGTGGGAAGGTGAGAGGTAGGGAAGGAGGAGGAGATGGACGGGGGAAGGGATGGAGGAGAAGAGTCGTCAAGAAATCTAGATAAGGACGATGTTTTGAAATGAGGAGATAAGTAAAGGGAAGGAATGGTAGTGCAGGAGAGATGCAGGAAAATGAAGGAGATGAAAGGAGACTAAAGAAAAAAAAAATGGTTAGGAGGAGGAGGAGGAAAGGGAAGAGGGATAGAAATAAAGAGGAATGGAAGAGGAGGTGACGGGTGGAGGAAGACGGAAGATTAAGCAAAAAAAGAGGGAGGAGAAAGAAGATAGGAATAAAAGAAAAGATTGAGGAGGAGAAAAGAAAAAGAAAAGGTGGAGGAAAAAGAAATGAGGTAACAGGAAGAAAATAGGAGGGGAAAATAAGAGGGAGAACGGGAAGAGAAGGAGGAGGAAAAGAAAAAAAAAGACCTGAAGAGGAGGAAAGAGGGATGGGGTAACAGTAGAAAGAAAAAAGACGAGAGTAATGAGGAGAACCGCCCCCCCGCCCCCCTTCCCCCAGTACAACCCCCTCAGATACACTCGCTTCATTACCCCCCCCCCCCCCCTCCCTATCCCCAGTGCAACCCCTCCCTTTCTCTCTTTCGCTGCCTTCTCGCCTTGCTTTGCCTTGCTCGAGTACAAATGGAAACTCCTCTCGCTTAAACCCCGCCAGCCTCGCACGTCGATTCAGTGTGTGTAGTGGAGTCCGATACCGTAGCCCCGCCGTGAAATACCGTCATAACGTTCAACCGGATTAAGAAGTTTGCGTGCGGTGCTTCTTCTGGGGGGGTAACTTTAAATTTTGGAGGCGAGAGGCAGCGAGTTAGTGTAGTGTAGCGTAGCGTAGTGTAAATAGTAGTAGTAATTTTGGGGGCTATCCTAAAAAAAAAAAGATGAAAAGCTAAAAAAGGGGAAATATAAAGATAGGAAGAACAAGAACTGGAAGAAATGAAGAGGTAAAAGAAGGGGAGGAGAAAAGAGGAATGAGGAAACATGAAAAATAAAGTAGAGAAGAATCAAGGGAGAAAACGGGAAGAGGAGAAATAAGACAAGAATAACGAGAACTGGAATAAAAGAAGAGGGTAAAGAAAGAGAGGAGGAGGACAGAGGAATGAGGAAACATGCAAAAGGTAAAGAAAAATCAAGGGAGAAAACGGGAAGAGGAGAAATAAGATAGGA